>NW_013667071.1:223308-233809 GCF_000517525.1 Limulus polyphemus
GCCACATCAGTCACGTGACCTCGATGACGCAACACTATTTTCATATTTTACCCTAAAGCAAATATAGGGACCCTCTTATTTTTGTCCTATACACCAGTTCTCCTCAACCATTTTCTAATATCATTCACCCCTATAAGTTTTCCACAACACCTCATTCACCCCATTTCGAAAAAAAAGCCAAAAACGTACTAAATTGAAATATAAAATTCTTTATTATGACTTAACTATACATCAAACTACAGCTAGAATGAATAGATTATAAAATAAACAAAACCCATGGGTGGACCATTCACCAAGTTGAGAAGCACTGCTATAAACAACATGGCGCATTGATAAAGCAGGTAAAACTGCTCAAAAATATTGACCTAAGCAGGATATATTTTTCATTCAGCATAGCATAATATACTTGATGTTACAACTGATAAAAAAAGGCGAAGAAATGAAACACACTAAGTGGTAGATATGGTTGGACAAATAAAACATTTTGAAACAAAAGAGCATAAAGATGAGCATATACGTGTAATGTATGCCTGATGATCCTAATAATTTTTTCCAGGTAATAAATTTATGTTTTGTGCTGTCGACAATCATTTCTAGATTATACATACTATGTACATAACGTTCTCAACCATCCTTTCTAAAACGTAATACTTGCAGGAATTTTACAGAGTGGCCCAAAATGTTCAAGCAATATAATGTGTGTTGATTTCAAAAGTAAAAACAAAACAAAACTATCATACATGAAAAAAAAAATGTAGTTGGCTGTCTATATTATTCGTGACTCCCATCCCCTGTAAACCAAACACTGAATGTGTAACAGAGAGCCGTGGAAGATGATACTACAGAATGTAAAGCTTGGTAACGAGGAACCCACTTTTAAGAAAATAAAAGTTTTGAGACGGCTTGACTGGGTAATGAAAATACGTTATTATAATTGTACGACGTTTCGACAAGATTTTGTCATCAAAACTTTTAAAATGTAAAGTTCCTCTTCTACTGTACACTGAAAATAGGCATAGCTCATAGCTGGTGTACAACTTAAAGTTGTCTCTGTTTTAAATTTCAATTCTATTAGTTTATTTATCTCTGAGATAAAAGAGTCAAGCCATAACTACAGAGGATTAGTTACACTTTATAAGATAAAAACGCCTTTAGTGTACAGAAGCACCAGGGTGTCGCTACAGATCAGAGGCGAGACACTAGGAGGGAAATGTTCAGCTCCTATATATTTGGTTTACAGCTAATTACCGACCACTTGAGAGTGAAATACTGTCTGGTAAATTTTATACCTGAAAGTTTATGTTACAGACCGTTTAGGCAAATACGAAGCAACGCTCTCATCCGCAAAATAAATGGTATGATTATGAAAAGAACTCTTTAACCGAAAAAAAAATTTCTATGAAGTTGGGAAAGCGAACATTGATTTCAAGTTGATAAAGGCTTCCAAGCTTCCTACCACATCTCCAAATCAGCATGTGTTTTCACGCATGAAAAAAATGGTAGAAAAAACCGTAATCTCAGCAACCACGTCCAATCACGTACCTGTCAAGTCCTTTGATACTTATTCAATAGATTTCTCTGCTTCTGGTTTGCTTATACTTCGTTTTGAAAGTCGAATTTCGCATACATTTGAAAATCTGTAGAAAGTCTTCAACAAGTATGGTCTAAAATTGACCTCGCTGTCCTTAACAGAAGCTCATTACACTAGAAAATGAGGCGTTGAGCAATAGCAATAGCCATCAAACTGAGTACAATCGACCGTGGAGAATCCGAAGCATTGCTCTAATGATGCATGATTAGCCCTAAATATGTTTCAAAAACAGACAAGAGACAAAATTTGTTATGGCGGTAAAAAGATCAAAGTAATAAAAATTAGTGAAAAGGCTTAAAAACTCATCATGCATTTATAATAAACTAATTTTCGAGTGCTTTGGCCAAATTACAAAAAAACAATGTAATAATGACGATGAAGACGCAGGCTATAAAACAACTAGGTCCACGCATCCTTTCCCCAAACTTCTCCTTTTACATCCAGGCTAAACCTACGATCACTTTTATACTACAAATGCACATTATTTCATGTTAATTATTTGGTTCCCGGTGGCTCAGCTTCAGAGCTTGTAACGCTGAAAATTCGGACGCAGCGTAAATAATCCATTATATAGATTTGTGCTAAAACAAACACAATTAATTGTTAATGTATTTTACGAATAATATTTAGATCATTTACGTTAATGAACTGTATAACCAAGTGCGACTTTACCGGTACCCAGTGCATTTCTGGAGGTGTTCTGGCAAATGATTAAATTACACGTTATTGCTAGCAACAGATTATTGAGAATGTTGAGTAAACATTAAATACATACAAAAAAGAAACACTTAGAGAAAAAGCTAAAGAGATATATCTTGTAAAACGAGGTGTTCAGAAAATATGTTAGCAAATTTATTAACATTTATTTCTGAAAAAATAAAGCGTTAGGACACACGTTGTCTGTGAAAAACAATGCGTAAAGTAGCGCAGCAAATCATTTCAAAAGCAGAAGCACATAAGATTTGTCTCTGGAATTTTAGTGGACAACTTTGCTCGCATAATTTCCAGATATTCTGTGTAAGTACTGGTCTGCTGAACGGTAATTTATTACATAGGAGTGCCGCGAGATACCTCAACTAGAACAAGATTAGATTAAAATATAGTGGATTATTCTACCTTTAAGTTGAAACACTGTAATCTAAGTTTTCCTACATATATCACAACAAGAACAGCTAAGTACCAAGTACACCAGTTCCAAGTAATATGTTCTTCTTCTCTTTTCAATTCAAACGGCCCTTTTCAGGGCCACCACATCTTGAAAAGGAGAAAGTCATTTCGTGTGCAACACGAAGCCTTTTCACTTTCATTCATTACCAGTTTCTCCACAACAATGTATATAACGTGCGAGTAGAAATAAAGGTTCCCCACGGGCGATACAGAGTTCTCTCCTACGAAAGAGTACTATTCACGAATGTCTAAGTAGATAAGATAAAGAAATAGTGACCGAACTGGAAAGTTTTACTATTCTATCAAGGTTTAAAAATATTTGTAAAAAGATACTTTAAAATTGTAGTTTTTAACGATAAATAAAAAAGTATAGTAAAAAAAGTTAATTTACGTAGATTGGATAACAGAGTTTCATTGTTTATTTTAGCGCGAAGCCACAATGGGATTCGACCCTCGGATTTTTAGGTTAGATGTCCGTAAATTTACCGCTAACCCACTGAGGGACTTGGATAATAGCGTTTGATTTATTATTTAAATATCAAGGAAATACTTTTTTAACCCTAAAGTGTTGGAAATTAAGAACAATTAAGCCACTACGAACCAGCAGATGTCGTGAAGTCGGAAATCTTTTGGTATGTTAGTGCGTTGAAATACGTAACAAGCTTTGTTGGTATATTCATAATAATTTACATACGTTTTTTCTTCTTTTTATATAACAATAAACACATAATAGTGATGAATATTCATCCAAAGCAATGTTTCTAATTTTAATGCAGATTTCAACACAGCATTGAAGATCTAAAAGTTTAAGTTTCGTGGACGTTTGCTGTGATTACAGGTCGAGATTTAGACCATGTAAGATTTTATTTTGTTAACAACATTTAATAACATCTTATCTGTCATTATACAGTAGAAAAACTTGTTGGTTGGTATATGAGACTAATTTACTTGAACATGAGAGCCCATACACGAGTGGTTCATATACTTTACTAAAACAAAAGGGAATCCTCAGTAGCCTCGGCATTTGAAGTTCCTTTAGACAGGATTAGATACATTAATCTATGAAGCCTCCCTCCTTTTATTAGCTATATTTTTGTGCACCAGCAATACCAAGCGTAAGGCGCACGTATACCCCATACGGTTTTTTACTCATCGGGATCTCTACCAGTCAACCCTCAAATTCAAATTCCTTTGGGCAGGATTAAAATAAATCAATCTATGAGATCTTGGGCGTGGTCAAATTAACCAATCGAAAGGGTTTGGCCTCCTGAGCCCAAAACTATAGTTAGATCTCAAATCGGCCAAGAAATAACGGAGCTTGAGCTAAAAGTTTGTACTTGAAAAAACAAAAACAGGGCCATTATATGAGTCGCTATATCGCGGCTAAAAATGGTGTTGACAATTTAAGTGTCTTTTTTTGAACAAATATTAAAAAAATATCCTTGCGATTCAAACTTCTCGTTTAATCAGAAAAATAGTTAAAACCTAAACAAGTAAAATAGAAATATACATCAAATGTTAATAAAGTATTTTACTCGTTGCTTCAACTTCAAACTATAAATATACATCTCTCCAAATATGCACAAAGCGGTTCGGAAGTAGGCTCTCCTACTGCGATATCTTGGATGCTTTTTTGTGTGCATGACGAGAAATATTTTTGTAAGGAAGAACAAATGAAACACGATACTGTAAGCGAGGGTAAAGTAACCATGTGTGAGTCAAAGTATATAACATCATGTTGGTGTTTCCAAACTGGCTGGGCTTGATGGACTGTCAATCCGTGGGTCCTTAGTTTGCGTCTTGTTGCCGATAAATCACGCTTTGCACTTTGAGGCCGTGTAGGTTATAAGAGTGACGGCCAAATCCCACTGTTCGATTACAGCAGCCCAAGAGATAGCTGTGGTGCTATTAGCTAGCTGTCTTCCTTCTAGTCTATTAGTTCAAAATTAAGGTCGGCTGGCGCAAATAGCCCTTGTGTAGTTTACGAGAGTATCCGAGGCAAGCAAGTCGCCATTGGGCCAAATGCTCCTTGATTGTGTTAAAGTATATACGCCTAATAGCAATTAAGCACAAACCAGTTGATATGTTTTTAATACATGGAAGATATATATGTATATATTGAGTAGTCAGTTTTGACTTATTATTGGAATTTTGATACGAAATTAATGATATACCAGAAAGTTCATTTAGAAACTGTGGATTTCAAGAGCTAAATTATGCCAAACAATAATATATTTTAGTGAAAAATCGTTTAGATAGACTTCCTTCAAATTAAGATGACGTTTACACTTTTTGTAAATAACATTTGCGTCAGTACGTTCGTTATGCTTTATATATTATATATATTATAATATATATAATTATATATTATAATTAAGCCACACATTTATATACTTTCCGGCAAAGTTAAAGCTATTATATACGAGTAGTACTAATGAGTTTGTTTAATTTAAGATTCTCATTAAGGTTTAAACTCATAACGAGATGAAGCTGACAAAATAAAAGTTATACGTAAAAAAATGCTTTAAGAATAATAAAATAATCTTAAAGTATCTCAAACTAAATTTTATATGTGCACTAATTAGTGTGGCCGAACAGCCTATGTTGTCTCGTTTATTCAAAATATAAGTTGACAGTTTAACAATTATTTTATTTTTCAATGATTATATTTATTTGATTCTCCCAGCAGATTAGATGCTTGAAATATGCATGGCCACGAATAGAAACACGAGTTCCGTTGTTTAGATATCAAACATATTATTTACTGAAGAAAGGAATAACTAATAAAGATGTATGCACAACAACTAACACAGTATGAACCTGGCATGGCCTGGTGGTTAAGGTGCTCGACTTGCAATATGAAAGTCGCGGGCTCAAATCCTCTCCAATGAATATGCTCCCCCTTTCAGCTGTGGGGGCGTTATAATGAGACTGTTCGTTGGTGAAAGTAGTCCAAGAGTTGATGGTGGGTGGTGTTGAATATCTGCCAGGGACGGCTAGTACAGATAGCCCTCGAGTAGCTTTGCACGAAATTAGAAACAATCCAAACCACATTGTATGCGTAACAAGTGCACACACACATTTAGGAAATTAAATCTGATAGAATATCATAAGCAAAGATTAACTATAATTTGAACACTTCATTCTTAACAGTCTCGGTGTAGATTTCCAGTAAGAAAATCGTATGTCATAACATTTCCACCCATGCTTTCGTTTGCTAGGTTAACTGGGATCCAATATTCAAAGTTTTATTTTAAACTACATTCGTATCAGTTATGTGTATTAAATGTTAAGTTATACGATGTAAAATTAATACCAAAAAAAAAGCCTTTATTTTCTCTTACTGGACATTAATAGGGCTAGCTAAAAGCGAAGAGTTAACCTTATATATAGTAAAAAAAATAAATACACAGGCCGTTTGGAGATACTAAGGTAATATAACTTACATTAGCAAGATTAAAATAGACTTCACATACATTATGCTATTTCACACTCTGCGCTTGCAGTATCGTATTTCCGGTTTTTCCTTACGAAACTATATTTTGACATACACTCAAATAACTATTCCAGCTATCGTATTATTTGCCATAACCCGTTGCTGGTTTCTATTAAGTGATATAACAGCAAACAACTTCTCCAAAGAGTTTAGCAAAAATGGACGGTTTTCTTTGAATTTTCTTATGTGACGATAGAGTTAATCTTTCCGTTCATACGCTTGAATACTGACCTGACGTGAATATATACTCAATAAAGTAGAAATAAATGACGTTAACATCTTTTCCTGGAAGTAAAATTTAAATTATACTGGCATTCTATCAGGAACGGAAGACTTGTCGTTTTACAAACTCCTCATATCAACAGCAATTTCTTCTTCAATCTCTATACTTTAAAAACAACAACTAGTTCCATCTTTACACAACAGATAAACAGAATTAGATGAACAACAAATAATCACAATATTGTTTGTTTCATTTCTATACTTTAAAAACAACTAGTTCCATCTTTACACAACAGACAAACAGAATCAGATGAACAACAAGTAATCACAATATTGTTTGTTTCATTTCTATACTTTAAAAACAACTAGTTCCATCTTTACACAACAGACAAACAGAATCAGATGAACAACAAGTAATCACAATATTGTTTGTTTCATTTCTATACTTTAAAAACAACTAGTTCCATCTTTACACAACAGACAAACAGAATCAGATGAACGACAAGTTGTCACAATATTGTTTGTTTCATCTCTATACTTTAAAAACAACAACTAGTTCCATCTTTACACAACAGACAAACAGAATCAGATGAACAACAAGTAGTCACAATATTGTTTGTTTCTACAAATAATACTTCTTTACTTTCATTTACTACAGGCTCGAGACAGAATTTAAGTTATTTTAAAATAATTTTACCTCTTTTTATCATTTACAAATTTCACTTGACGAGTTTTTAAATTCTGACGCTTCGGCCCCTATACTTTTCTTATTCTTTGATAGATTGTTTAGGCAGAGTATTCATGATGAAACTTTGTAGTCTTCAGCGGAAATGTCGTCCTCTACACTTGTGTCTCTGCAACAGGCAGTTGCCGTCCATTATACAAAGTTTAATTGCACTTTTATTTTTATGTTTTTCCTACCTCTATGTTAATAGAATTGAGTAGTTTGTACCACGCAGTTCAAATCAACATTCAGTTTGTCATATATTGATTATAAACCTTTTACAATCTAATCTTTATACACTCCTCATTTAGAGTCCGCAAAACCTGCTGCATTATTTACATCCCAAGCATACCTTTCATAGCATCTTTTCTGTACACTTCATTGATATTTTTTTTACTATTGTTTTAAACAATAGCAACAACAACTAAATACACCTACTACTGGGAAATGATTTAAACCGCGATATAATCTAACCCAAAAGTAATTAAAGTAGATTTATAAACCTCTTTATACTGTAATCAACAAGAGAACTGACATTATTGGCAATATATTTAATTTCAACATTTTGTATTATTTAGTGTACGACCATTTACAGCTACCAAATCACAAGTAATATATATTTCAGCTATCTGTATCATGATTATTAATTATATTATTTTTAGAGTCTTTACACTCAGTTTCACACTCATCGCTATATTCATAACACGGGACTTCATAAAATCTCCTAACTTGGAAATATACAATCAGTTAAATACACAGCTCTAAAAATTATAAATCGTTAAACCACATCCAGTTATAAACGCTACTTCGCTTCTTAACTGCCATATTTTTTGGTTGCAATTTCGTACATCAAAACTATCAAAAACTACAAAAACCTTTAGGCAACGAAATAAAATCTTATTCAATCTCAATAAAATGGTATCCTTATAGTTAGAACTTATGATTACTTATCTATTCCATAATCTGTAGATTCAAATATTTTCCTACAAACTGCTCTATCACCTTCTTGATATTTAAATTTTTCTGAACCTAATACTTCCCGTGGTGGGCAGAGCATAGATAGCCCAATTTGTAGCTTTGTGCATAGAAAAAAGCAAACAAAGAAAACTTAATACTTCATATTCATAAAAACTATTCTGTAAACTTTTTCAAGCACTTGCCCCACGCTTCTTGTAAAGCAGCAGTCTCATACTGCTACAATACCCAATAAAATCGGGAAAATAGTTATTCAAACCTTGAATATTCTATGAAAATAATTTTAACATGTTAATTTCCTTAAATAATCAACTTTCGCCTCTGTTCTTGAGGGTGTTTTATTTTTTAAGTCCGCATAACAGGCAGAACGAAAGCATGCTAGTTTAAACTCATCCTCTGTTCCATCATGAACATACATTAGTTTCTCTGTAACTGATTTGTCATACTTCTTATCTAGAAATTGTTTTTACTTGCGATAAATCTGGTGTTCATACAAAGAATAATCCTCTCTCACGGACGCCCCATGCATGTTCTTTAAAATTCAGTGTTTTATCCTCGATACCGTCAACTTTGCAACTGTTGACCTTCGACGTTTAAAGTCACCTTTAGTAAGTTGTCCTTACATCTTCATATTATCTTGAATTATTCCATATACTATTTAGTCACACAGCTACAAAATTTTAGACCCATTTGTCTGTTTTCTCTTGATATTCTAATTTATTTACCAGTGTTTCTATTCCTTCTACTTTTTTAGATAGTCTTGATTCATTTAACCAAACCTATTGTTTAACGATCTTATCAAGTAACTCACCTCACATAAGGTAGGTTCGTCTCTTCTCTCACACTCTCACCCTCCTTGACTCTTTAGATTACATTACCTGGTTTACCTTGGAAGATCCCCTTGTCTGGGTCCAGAATTCAGCTCAACATAATCACATATTTACAATAATAATGAAAGGGAAGATAAATTCACCCAAACCCCCTACTAGTACTTCGCCATTCACCAATATAATCAACCCGCCTGACTTCCTACATGTGTGGATTGACCTTCCTGCCCACTCATTGTCTTAATAATGACATAGTATTAACACACAAATTTTCCCATATACAGCTTAAACCACATCAGCTCTCCTATTGTTTTACACGCACATGTACATGAAACCCCAAAATTGTTTTTCAAGTGAAATATTTACTGAAACTATCACCTTTAGGATTATAAAAAAGTTGCCTGAAAAAAACCTCATTCAACATGTTAACAGTGCAGTCTGTATGATTGTGTGTTTTATTCTTGCACGTAGCATCAATTTAAGAAACAGTATTATCTCAAATCGTTGAAGTAGCAGATTGTATTAATTACAGCTTACTTTAATGAGAATACATTTTAATGGCTCCCTTACTACGTTTTCATAATGATAAAATCTAAATGTAGAGCTTGCTCTGGTCTACGCGATTTTAAGTTAGGCAAAACGGCACCTTCTTTATAGATATTTTGATAAATATTAGTTGATCCTATTTACCTTTCAGCAGATGGGCGTACTTTTCCGTCTGGGGGTATATTGTATAATGTCCACTAACAATGTGGCACGCAGATATAAAAACGTTGGTTACATATCCTGTTAGAAATACTTGATGTTTTATAACTAACTAATTAGATAATTAAATAAGGTCATTTATAGTTAAAGTGAAGTTATTTAAAAACTTTATCATATATATATAAAAGTGAGATATTCTCTTCATGAAAATCATAATAAAATATAATCTAAAAAATAATATATAATTGTTGTTGTATCAAATGGCTTATACAAATAGTGTTCCGATCACTACTGAGTTCGCTGTATAACAGCCGGTCTGAAAAACGCTGGATTGAGCGAAACGCGTCGTCGGCAATGGATATGGCAAATAAGTATGGTTCGAATGCTATTATTATACATTATTTTAATTCTTGAAAATCCCTAAGGGACTAGATTAAGAATGTAGTGTTTTAGAATAAAATAGGCTTAATACTAATGTCTTATGATAAATAAAATTATAATAATTTTTTGCCGGTTTGTAAAAGTCGTACACTCCAAAACAATTATTAATGTATCAAATAGCTTATATAAATAGTGTTCCGACCAGTACTGTGCTTGTTGAATCCCAACCGGCCTGAAGAGCTGTGGATTGAGAAAAAAACGTTGTTGGCAACGAATATAACAATTATCGTGAATAGAATACTATTATTATATACTCTTCTATTTCTTGAAAATTCCTAAAGACTAAATAAAGAATGTAGTATTTAAAATGTAATAAGGCTAATAATAATGTTTTATAACTCGCCCCCCCCCCC
>NW_013667071.1:234263-236425 GCF_000517525.1 Limulus polyphemus
AAAACAATCAAACGTTTTATAACAAGTATAATTAATATATAATTTGTTTTCACTGTTTAGTAGATGTGTGCAACAAAAAAGCACGCATATCAGCTGCTCTCATTCCTGCGCTGAACAGTTGTTCAAGTTTTTACGTTTTTTATGATTAACTCCATTAAGGTTCGTAAATAAACAAATCGTTTAAACATCAGCATAAGATTTTGTTAGGAAGTAATCGGTTCTTATGTAATCGGGTTGGATGAAACATGTAACACTGTCGGTTTTAGTCAAATCGCTAACACTTATGGCTTTATGATATCGAAGTTAAGACTAATAGGATGACTGTTTAGACCAATAACTTGTCAGTCTTAATTATAATGTATCGATTAATGAATTAAATGTTTCGTTCACAGAGACATCAACCAAAATTACAAAAGTAGAACAAAAACAAAAAATTTCTAGAAAAATTACATTATTTTACAGCCTACTTCGAATCGTTTGAGTTTCTCAGGGCAAACTGCCAAAAAACGCTATCAGTTCTAATTTTTCGTAGAATGTTTTGTCACTACAAGTAACTAGGTTGTTTGAGATACAAAACAGATATATATGCACCCTACTTCCCTTATCGTCGTTGTTACAACGCTTGTTGTACAGTTTATGTTATGATAATCTGATAAAGTAGCTACTTTAGTGCTGTTTTTTTCCGTAGTTATTTTTAAATGACTAAAACAAACAAATGAACGTGGAACTTTATATTTACATTCCGATGTCTATGCAAACAAAGGCACTCATCATAACCCTTATCGAAAAACAGCCAGGCAGACAAACAAGAACGCTGTAACTGACAGGGTAAAAAACAACAAATTTGAAAAATGTAGCATTCAATTTTAGCAAAATATTTTCCCGGAAACAGACTTGTCTCAATCACTTATTTGAAATGTTGATCCAACTAACCTCTATCTGTAGTAATAATAACGCTATGCTCGAACTGAACGATAACGTTTTTTTTTTCCTTTAGCGAGCATATTCAACAGTTTGTTAAAATAGATAAAATATGTAGTTCAGAACTTGGGAAGTCACCGTTGACTCACAAACATCTATAACTACGAGTACGAAAACATAGAATTAGGGACGGTATGATCTCCCTCTATAATATACAGAAAAAATGGGATGAATCGTACGTTATGTTTGGAAGGAATCAAATCATTTTATTATAATTATCACTCACTTCACAGCAGTATTGTTTTAAACACTGCGCATTGGAATCTAATCAGGTTAGCTTTAAATGGGATGAATCGTACGTGAAATTAATATAAACTAAACAAACTATCACGATCGTGTTCTAATCTTACTATTCAAGTATAAGACTGTGTACTAACAAAAACTTTACCCGAAAGTAGTGACCGCTTAAGTTGAAAATTTTCGAATTTACCTTACTTAAAATCTGAAGACGTTCTTAATAAAATGCGAGCTTTGTCTTAATTGAAAAATAACCAATAGGAAGCATACTTTATTTCTAAAGCTCGGCGATGCTTATGCTTACAAACTTTTTTATATAGAAAAGTTCAACGGAATAGTTGAGTGCAACGTCCCCCCCCCCCCGATGTTTTCTCCGTCTGGACCAGTGTATGCGAATAGTTTGTCTTAAAACCAATATTAATTTCTAATGAACAAAATAGCATATACGCACGCACGTACACATACAAATATTGCTTTGAAAATGTTATCATTGAGATTCTTTCGCGGGTGGCTTTGGTTTGCTTTGAATTTCGCACAAAGCTACACGAGGGCTATCTGCGCTAGCCGTCCCTAATTTAACAGTGTAAGACTAGAGGGAAGGCACCACCCACTCTTGGGCTACTATTTTACCAACGAATAGTGGGATTGACCGCCACATTATAACGCTCCCACGGCTGAAAGGGCGAAAATGTTTGGTGGGACGGGGATTCGAACCCGCGACCCTCAGATTTCGAGTCGAGCGCCCTAACCACCTGGCCATGCCGGGCCTCGCGGGTGGTGAAACTAGTTTCAATAACTGAACAACTGGAGGAAACTGAATTAATAAGATTAGAATAAGTGAACATCTTTAAAGCACAAAAGATTCAATTCAGAATTCAAGTTCTAAAGACACCTTATCATGAGTTCACATAGTTAGATTTGTTCTTTGATATCATTTGAGCACT
>NW_013667071.1:237425-253789 GCF_000517525.1 Limulus polyphemus
CATACAAATTTTCAGTTTTGCAGTTTTTATAGGCGTTTTTTACCACTATTTCGCCTCATGTTGATGTAGCTTCATCAAATTTGGCATGAAGGTTTGTTGGGTCCATGCAGAGATACATGCAAATTTGCGGTTTCACATTTTGTGTTTTACTATTTTTATGGGCGTTTCTGCAACTTTTCTGAGCAGTTTCTGTCTTTCCACTGTCTATTGATGTTGATGACCACAAACTAGCCTTGTGAGGTTGCGAACCCGATAGTCACAAGAAGAAGAAAAAAGAAACAGTCGCATACTTTGTTTGTTTGTGATACGTAAAAACGAGCGGTGCTTTCCGATTGAACTCTTGAGTTCAACCAAATGGAGTTGAGTATTTTAACTATCTGCTCGATCCGAAGGCGACTCTTGTGTGATTTGTGTCTCTTTTTTCCAGTCAAGCGTTCAGAAAACTGACTACGAGAGGTCTATTCAACCGTCAGTGTTAAATTTTTATTTCAAATAATTTTCTCAGTTTTAGTTTGTTTTTCGTTTCGTATCTTTTCTCGCTGTGGCCTTTGTCTTATCACATTCCTTTGATCACGTTTGTTCGGGTAGACTATAAGAACTTCCTGTAAAACCTATTTTACAGACCTACTTACTGTGCACACACGTTCGTTAACAAGCATACCACAGATATCAGTATCCTGTTTTTTCCGTGAGTCAAAACTTGATTACAGGAATATTTTGTAGGCTGCAAAGTTCAATGTTACTGTATCTAGAAAGAACTTTAACAATACAATTTTTATCCTTTTTTGAACAATACATTTTAGTAAAATAAGTAAAAAGTTTTTAATGCATCCAATTATAAATGGAAAGTGATATTTTATACAATTTTAAAAGTATTTATTAAATTTTTATTAACAGTCGATGTATTTTAACATCTGACATTCATGTCCTTAACTGCTACATTTCTACAATGTCAGTTGTTAAAACATGTCCTTAACTGCTACATTTATACAATGTCAGATGTTAAAACATGTCCTTAACTGCTACATTTATACAATGTCAGATGTTAAAACATGTCCTTAACTGCTACATTTATACAATGTCAGATGTTAAAACATGTCCTTAACTGCTACATTTATACAATGTCAGATGTTAAAACATGTCCTTAATTGCTACATTTCTAGAACGTCAGATATTAAAACATTTCATTAATTGCTATATTTCTACAATGTTAGATGGTAAAACATTTCTTTAATTGCTACGTTTATACAATGTCAGATGGTAAAGCATTTCGTTAATTCTTATATTTCTGGAACGTCAGATATTAAAACATTTCCTTAATTGCTACATTTCTACAATGTCAGATGGTAAAATATATCCTTAATTCTTACATTTCTACAATGTTAGATGGTAAAACATTTCTTTAATTGCTACATTTCTACAATGTCAGATGGTAAAATATATCCTTAACTCTTACATTTCTACAATGTCAAATATTAAAACATTTCGTTAATAAAACTCCTATTCATTTTATTGACTTTTGATTTCATCCAGAATGCTGTCTCCTTTATTCTTTACAGCGATTCTGGTAAAATATATATAGATATACATAAATTTTGTTCATAAATGAGCATTTCCATCTCTATGTTATATGAATACTTCTTTTGTTTAACACTGCATGATTGGGTTTAACAAGCTTGTTTGTTTTAGAATTTTTGCTCAAAGCTACAAAAGGGCTGTCTGCCCATAATCGTCCTTAATAGACTAGAAGGAAGACAGCTAGTCAATACCATCCTCTGCCAACACTTGGACTACTCTTGTTTGTCGAAATAATGGGATTTGACCATCAATATTTTAAAAGCATCCATGGTCTCTAAGTGAGGAGCACGTTTTTGTGGCAACGGGACACGAATCGTTAGATTCACAGTCCATGTATGGTAATCACTGAGCCACGCCAAGCCGGGTTTAATAAAGTTTAGTGACATCTTGTGTTTCACGTATGGTGAAATTTATATTAATATAATCTAGTTCAGAGATACCTGAGATATCAACCAAACTGGTACAAAACATTTTGATGAGTTATAGTCAAAACAGTTTAGAGGTTGCATGATCAGGAAGCAATCAAAATCCTGCTCAAGATTTACTGATCTTAGATTAAAAATTATTTATCATGGTATAATAAAAAAATCACGAGGTTGGGAAACAGCAAAAACCCTGCATTTTTTTTTTATATGAATAAAACCTTTTTCAATCTAATCTGCGAAAATTTAAATCGTTCCAAGTTATACAAATAAAGAAAATCTATACTACACGAAAAACTGTATAGAATTCGGAGAAAACCCGAAATACGAGCCTCTACAGTATATATACGAGGTTGTTGTTAGTGCATGTAAGAACAAAAATAGCAGTCCTCTTCCCTAATTTTATTCTAGGTTGATTCTAAAAACGGTACATTAAATAAGGCTACAATGTTGGAATGCACTTCGGAAGCATTTGTATATTCAGTACATCTCTTAAACAGGCCATACCCCTTTACAGATTTTGCCAAATCATCTTCATTGTTTTATTATTTTAAATTATAACACAAACCATTAACTTTATACAATACTAAAGCATATGGTATTTTGTTTCCTACAGACTAAGACTAGAGGTTTCTAAAAATAGCTCCAGACTTTTCTTATACGACACAAATTTCTGTAGCCACCAGGAGAGAACGTAAAAACATAGCATATGATGATTAACATTGCAAATTCTTTTTATTGCTAACCACGTTCAAAATACACCGCTAAGGTTGTTATATTTCCCTGTTTCATTTTATAATAAATAAATTGTAGTTGTATTATAGTAATGGGCATATGTAGTCTCTTAAGCCCAACAGAATTGTAAAAGGGAAATAAAAACGAAATCACAAATGAGCGTTAAGCAGACAAGAAAACATTCTTTATTTATTAATCTACATAAATACATTCTTAATTAGAATTTTCTAAATGGGCTGCTGAAAAAGAAATTTTTACCAAACATTTAACATATTTGTCACCATGAAAAACATGCACATTTAAAATTTCAATTAATCTATTTATTTGTAC
The DNA here is from genome assembly GCF_000517525.1 of Limulus polyphemus. Taxonomy (NCBI): domain Eukaryota; kingdom Metazoa; phylum Arthropoda; class Merostomata; order Xiphosura; family Limulidae; genus Limulus; species Limulus polyphemus. Next base: position 240,491 of record NW_013667071.1, read on the forward strand.
AATGATATGAGGAGCAGTTGCAATCTTAAGCGCTTAATTAATCAAAATTGACAATTCCAAAAAAAAATGGAGGAGAATCGTACTAACATAAAGCAATGACTTGTTTGACTATATATCAACTACATGTCACTCTCAGATGAAATTACTTCGATTTCTCCTATCTGTCTGCCTTCTCTCCATATTTTCCCATTTTCAGAGGAGTGCAACTACAAATAACTCTCTACTGATGGTAATCTCTAATTAGAAATATTAAAAGCAGCCCTGACAACATAACATGGTTGTCCAAAGTTAGTAAAAACAGTGCTTTTAAAGTAAAATAATCAATTAACTCACATTGAAACAAAGAAAAAACTTTCGCAGAAAATTACTTGAATGAGTTACAATATTTAAAAAAAGACTAAGCCTACCTTTCTTTGGCAGATTATTGATAATTGACCCGAGGCGTGTCCAGCTAGATTGACGGATTAATTCAGCCATTTCAAAAACTGGGTGTTCACAACTTCAAGTCGACTTAATAAGACACGTGCTGATTATGTGCTCATAAGATCAACATCCAGTACACTACACAGTAATTCAGTTATCGATCAACTGAACATTAAGTACTTCTGCAAGATAAAAGTGTGTTTTACCTATATTTACGCTTTTCAAAAATGAAGATCTCTGTGTGGAGCTGGTTGGTGCTCACAGCAAGTTTCTTTAAATTCTTATATTACAAGTAAATTTGGATTAAAGAATAACATAACGGTACTTCTGTCGTGTATAAATCGTGAATTCAAAAAAGCTTGAAGCCACGCAATTCGCTTTTCGTGAGGATCATTGTTCTTCTCAGTTGACCTCATAAGACTAAGAGAAAACAGTACATTTCAGCTATAAATGCAAGCCAAGAGAACCAAGCCAGCAAGATTCTCGTTGCTGTTATGCTAGCGGTTTTACGTGGCAATGAAACTTCTGTAAACACACATCGCGAGGAGCTCGAGACGTGACGTTGTTCCTCGTGGCAGAAGAACGGCAAGCTTATCATGTTCTACGGGGAAGCCACTTAACATCAATGAGACCTCTTCTTTTGTTGAATAGATATGATGCAGAGGTAATAAGGCAGAAAGATAGTTTAAATATTGATTTGTTTTCTCCAAGGACTATACTATTTTGTCAAAATGCACAATACTTTGAGGTTCCACTGAGACCAAATTTTATGACGTTGTTTATGCAACCACGTGATGCTTTGTGCTAACCATTGCGACTACAGGTGAGCGACAGGCGACGCACCGTCGATGCTCAGTTAGAAATAGCGTAAAGGTCAAGTGACAAGATGTACCAGGATATTATTTTAATTTTTTAGTGTTACCTGTTCGGTCACAAAAATAGAAACTTCGAAAATATGTTAAGACTAGTCCATAGCTTCTATAATGATTCCGTATTAATTAATAATAGGAATTTAACAAAGGTACGGCAATATTTAAATAATGCCAAAACGTAATTGAAATATCTTCAAAATTAAATTATAAGGCAAATAAAAATATTAAGATTAAAAATATACATAAGATTGTAAGATTAAAAGGAAGGCAGAAAATAGTTAACATACAGTTATTAGCATGTGAGTAACAGAGAGAACAAAGTCTGTAAGAGTCATGTCTGAAACAAAAAACATGAATAAAAGTTTGATGTAATACTGCAGAATTGTAAGTAGGAAATAAACTGTAGTGATTGCAAATAAATAAAATGAGTTCCACACGGTCTAGTTAACACTGCAGTGTTTTAGAATGACACTAGATAGTACGAATTAATTGTCTCTATACATTCTTAGTGGCAGCAACTAACACGTAATAATTAGGTAGAACTTAGTTCATTTTAAGATAGAGAAAAAATAAGTAGTTCAGACGCTTTCGGAAATATATCTATAACCATTCGTAACGACATGGATTATTATAGTTACGTTAATTCAGGTGCATTTACTGTGCAATACAGCCACAGATAGTGAGAAAACAGGTTTATCTTAGTCGTGTTTAGTAGCTTATACAACCACTTACGTTTAGGTATTAATTAGTTACTTATATCTATCTATCTGTATTAGTAATTCATATAAAAAATCGGCTTATGAACAAATTTGTCAAAAAAGTTCAGATGACAGCTATAAACTGTGTTAAGCCTACATTATTCTTATGGCGTGGTTTAACCAGTGTCGCTTTAATTACAGTAAAGTTGTAAAGATCGGATATCAGTCGTTGTCACGTTTAGTATCCAATACGATCACCTAAGTTAATTATTAATTAGTTACAAATATTTCTTTAATTACCAGATACTATATAATTACTTAGTTCAACGAACATATCGGTTATTAACCTGCCAAAGTCTTCAGAGACGTACTGAGAAAGAATATAATTTGTTGTGATTGTGCCAGGATTCGAGCCTGGGTCTTTTTGACAGAGACTGATATACTATCCTGTAGCACACTAGTTTTGTTTTACTTTTTTTGAATAACTTGATATTACAAAGTCTCTCAGGAGATATACAGTAGCGATTCAATTTAGGTACGTATACACTTTTACAATATATTACCAAGTTTAAGCCTATTATCAACAGATCAGTACTAACACGTTATTCTGCTAAGCTTTGCTCACGAAATATATAATTTGATATAAGATATTGTTTTCTTTGATGTTTAAATGCTAAATTATGATGGAATAAAAGCAATATCAAAGCATCGTTGATTAAAATTAAGTAGCAACATTTTTTCTATTGTTCAAGCAATTCAAATGGATGATAACAGGAATTGTAAATTAAATTCATAAAAGGAACTTTTTAGTTTTATATTATTTGCAGTAATTGAATTAAAGTTTGCCTTCTTTTGGTGTATGTTTGTCAATTATAAATTCTAGAGTCCCTTAAGTGGCGTATACTATTTCCGTCTCATTTCGTTATGACTTTATAATTTTTTCAATGTCCACATCTTTCATTTTATTAAACACAATTCACTAGGTGTCAAATTGTCAGTGAGGTGAAAATGTGTCTTTTGCTTTTACGTGTGGTTTAATTCATTATTGACTCTTTCCTTAAATTCGCATCTGTGCAAGTTTATCATCTTATTAAACGCAATTCACTAGGTATCAATTTGTCAGTGAAGCGAAAATGTGTCTTTTGCTTATTATGTGTGATTTAATTCAGAACTGACTCTTTCCTATTACTTGCATATTACAAACTTAAATATGTGTACGTAGTTTTTGTTGTTGTTGTAAATCGCTAAATGTCATCTGGTTATTAGGATCACAGTAAATAATGTTTAGTTTAAGATTACCACATTTTTATTTCCGGAAACCAAAACTGAAACAACTGAGAAGGTAAAGGGAAAATTTATTAGTAAGCTTTCAGTGATATTCTATTATATATTGTTTGTTTTTTCTTTAATCCCTTTATAAACCTTATTGCAGGACAAAAGCATTAAAAAGGCAAGAGAAACACAGGGAGTTTGCAATTAATGAACATCCTATGAAGGTACCCCAGTGACACAGCGGCATGTTTGCGAACTTAGAACGCTAGAAACTGGGTTACGAAACCCGTAGTGGGCAGAGCACAGATACCCCATTGTGTAGCTTTGCGCTTAACTACAAACAACAAACAAAAATCCTAGGAAGAAATGAGAGCAACATTCATACAAACATGACAGAATTAAGTGGAAAGACACTGTCATAATATTATGAAGAAAATAACGTTGAAATTAGAGTGTAAGATTTTATAAAAGTAACTTTGTATAAGATACAAATTATATTACTCTATAAAATTCAATCTTCATCTACTAACACAATTCATGAGATAAAATGACACTAGATGGCGTTACATATCAGGTAATTGATATATTAAATGACAAGTATAGTATGAGAAATACATGAAACGTATTCTGTTTTACGTTAAAGAGAGTCATGATAATTAATTAATACACACAAACACATAAATAACTCTGTGACGACTACCTAGGAGCCATTTTACATCGCTTATTTGAAACGTCATATAACCTATCATCACTTCTTTTTCACATGCAGTGACAATGGTGAATTGTAGATCTAGTTATGGAGTATGTAGAACATATATAGTGTTTCTTGCATTATATAGTTTATTGAGGTCAGCGTTTCCTGTTTGTCCTAAAGTTTCAAAAATTTTCGCGCATACCCGTTTCTAGTTTTGTATGTAGTTTTAAAACTAAACATCGATCATACTATGTGCCTAAATTCTTTTCCTCAAGCTACTTATGTGGTATGCAAACATATCACGCGTTTTTTACCTTCTTATTCTAATACAGGAGCTTTCAAAAATCCCCGTCTACTCTAAATATGTGCTGCTTTCATAAAACACGTGGTCAAAATTGACGTTAAGTTGCTTTTATTCTAGCATTCTTTGTTCTCAGTCATTCCCCTGAAGTAATACTTAGACTGCCCGTGAGGATATTGCTGTAAATTTGCACCTTGTGCAAGGAAGTCGACAGCAGATTCCTCTAACAGCAGGTGGTGACATCTCGAGGATACAACCTCCATTATATTCTAATGGGAATTACCAGTCACATGGATAGCCTGGTTTTACCGATTTAACTAAATAACGTGAATTTTAGTAAACCAGGGGGAAAGTTTCGAGTGAGTTTGTCAGTCTGAAATGAATTTTGATCAATCTACTTTTCCAACTATATCACTCAAAGGTAAAACATACATGTTATTTTGATTGTGTTTCTGATTGAATAAAGATTGTGTCTTATACACTTGTGTCCAGTTTATTTATTTCTTAACACAGACTCAGTTAGTTTTAGTGGCACTCAGAATTCCTTCATAGTATATCTTGCCAAACCTTTTGTTATATTGCAGATCTATCTTATTTACTCTTGGAAGGAATCAGTTTTACCTGGTAATACCACAGGTTAAATAAACAGAGAGAAATTTTGGTGTTACGACCACATGATATTATTGCAGAGTTTTCTGTTTTCAGCTGATGTATGTATTGTAGAGCCTTTGGAGAACTACCGAGAACAATCCATTACTTCGTCACCCTGGACCAGAGACTGACATTTTGTCTGAAGGTTCAGGTACCTGAATGTTCCTATTGCATCATACCCATGAGATTAATGGCATCTCAGCAAGGTTTTGCCTGAGAACTTGCAAGAGAGAGGCCTTGGCTGCAACTACAAGGCCCTGCAAGTAAGGCAAAATGGTTTCACCCATGATGCTCAAAGGTATGTCAAAAGAATAGCTTTGATTGATTGGTCTCAGAAGCAGGCAGTCCACAATCTGATCCTGAGCTTGGGCAGTCCAGCCCTGGATTCCATTAAGCAAACCTAGATTCCATTGAGCACTTGAGTGAGGCATAACTATGGTGGTCCAGATCAGCCAGCTGGTCATTGAACCATCACCACCACCATTGAAGAAAACTGCTATGAATAGAGGAGTGTCCATATTGGTCACCAGAACAACCATTGTCAAATCTACTGAGAAAACATAAGGGGCTTCTAACATGATCAAGCCACTACCATTCAAGCAGTCCTGAGAGCAACTGCAGAGACAGCCAAGTCCCAGTGAAACAATCACAAGCTGGCCCACATAACACAGCATATCCCCATAAACTGGCCCACATAACTTAGCATATCCCCATAAACTGGCCCACATTACAGAGCATGTCTCCATCTACAAGCACCTCTATTAGGAGATGGTTGCCAAATGGACAGAAGCCGTGGACCTCTACAACAGAGAGGAGGAACAATGCTATCACGTTTGTGGGTCAAGCTGACCAATACCAAGAGGGCAGTGGCCAAAGCCACAGACAAAAGTAAGGGCCACTATGGTGGCCAACTGAAAGACGACTACCCCAGTAAAGGATATGCTGGTGGGGTTATGATGATGGGATGAAGCCTCATGCTTGTCCTGGGTGATTTTTTGTGTAAAAGATTTATTTTGTCTTAAATTTCTTTCAAGTTTATTATTTTTATTAAAGGTTTTCTTTTGCTTGCTTACTTACATCAATATTAAATATTCTTTTGACATGTCTTACTATGACTTGTGATATTTTATTTCAACAGACCCGTGTTAATATGTATGCATTATTTGTCTTTGTTTTATACGGGTTCATTTGGTATATATAATTGTAAAAGTGATATCAGTTTAATATGAAGTTAATTGAATAATACCATGTTATATCAGATATGCTAAACAGAAATTTGCTTTATTATGATTTAATTATTACAGATATGGAAGGTATTTGCACAATAAAGAACATTTTAGGAAATAACTTAAACATAAATGTATGAATAAATCAAGCAACAATGACAATTAATACAAATACTCAATTCAAGTAATTACAAAAAAATTAGTTTCTAATTCCCATCATTTAGTTTCTAAATGACTATTGTCCATCTGTTTCTTGACTTTTTCTTCTGCCTCCTTCTGCATCTTTTCCAGCTTCTCCAAAGTCACTGACTTTAAAGGCATAAGCTTAGGTTTGCAAAGGACATATGTTGAAGTTTCTTCTTGGAACAGCATGCCTTTGTTTGGAATAACTTCTTTCAATTCAGCTGCTTGTGACTCAGGCATTCTTGTTGTTTTCCTGAGACCAAGGTGAAGTAGTGAAAAAGTTAATTAGTGAACTTAATATTAAAGACTTAAAGCTGTTTACAACAGTAAAGATTTAGCAGATAAACTTACACAACCTTAGGAATTACCACCATATTACATATATATATTTTCTGATAAGCAAAGTTATGTATAAAAGGCTGAGGAATACAGGCAATAAATAATAAGACTTTTCTTTATTATTGAATATAAAACAGGCTAAAATAATCCCAAAAGCTTATTTAATTACTGGTTTTTAAAATTCTAAATATTCTGAATAATAAAAGCATATACTGCTGATAAAATATACAAGTACATAAATATATTATATTCTTTATCAGTTTATTTTTATTTAAGATTCATAGAGAAAAAGATTAAATTTAAATTTTACACTGTTTATATTATTTTTATCAATGTTTCAGTTTCCACCTTTAGGTTTTTTGCTCAATGCTAAGAGCTGTGTTTGACTGCACATTCTGAAGAAGGTGAAAGCTGTTACAAAAATAGAAGATACCATAAATTAATATAACATATGATAGTACAAGTAATTTGTTGTTGCTTAAAAAGTGTCTTGTTTCTAGTTTAAGGGATACATGATATACTGTGGGACTATTATTATTATTATTGCTAATCTTGTATACTCATTTTGCTTAAATTTGTCAGAATTCTCTAATTGTTATACTGAAAACAGAGTGATTCTTAACCTGGAAGAAAAGGACATGGCATGTGAATATATCTGTAATAGTAACTTGGAAGTTAGCTCACCTGTGATACATTCTAACCCTGGGCACATTCAACAATTGTACAACTGTAGTTGGTGAATTTAACGTGGATGAGAATGTATATAAAATCAAATTTGAATTAAATGACTTTCATGTTTAACATTTTCTTTGAAAATATGTTAGTAACAACTGAGAAATTTCTTTAAATATAGAATCTGTCAGATGAATAGGGCTCAGTGATACTGCTTTTTTTAACATTAGTTTAATAAAATGAAGACTTTTACAATAATATCACAATCATACAAGGTGAAATTCATGCACTGTATTGCCAGGATGTCCAAAAAAGATATAGCTAAATCAGGATGAAGCATCAAGTTCTACATCTAAGTCTACAACAGTATTTCTGTGAAACTGATATTCATACTATCCCTTTATAGTGCAGAGACAGCATTTCTATGCATATACAGCCCTTGGGACTTCTTTCTTCATCATTTATCATACTGAATCTCATGGCCAAGATTATGCTTTCACCTTTTAATTTTTAAGGCCATAAGTCCAATACTTATCTTGTATAACTAAAGGATGGCTGATAAAAAAACATTAAAATTATAACAGTTTACATGTGATTTGTAATTAATGACTCATTATCCAACAACATAATTTCCACTGTAATATTCTCCTGTGAAGGTCAATCTTAGGTTATATCTTTTGACAAACTTCCCACAGACCATCTACTGTATTTAGATATTAGGTTTCAAGACCAATTTGAATAAATTAAATACACAAAAGTTTATGCATGTACAGTTGGGTGACTTCACAAGTATGTCAGAGAAGGAGATAGAACTGAGCAATTTGTGGAAATTAGTAACAGATTAATCATATGGCTTATTAATCAATTATTCTCAAATGTGACTTAGATAGTTGGAATAATAGTAATAATAGGAAACACTTATTTTGATTAATTGATTATTTTTGTAAGTCACGACAATAACTGGTTATACAGAACAACTCTGAATTAATTAAAAATAACAAGGAGAAGTCATAATGGCAATATTTTGATTATATAGATAGATGGTATAATCGAAAACAGCCGTAGTTTCAAGCACTAAATTTTATTAAATGATTATTTTCAGAACACTAATAGATTTAATTCTCCTTTTGATTAATTGATTATATTGTGTGGCACTAGTTGAGGCTATCAATGGTCATACATAATTGATTAATAGAGTTAATTTCTTAGTACTAGAAAGTGATAGTATGAATATCAGTTTCACAGAAATGCTGTTGTAGAGTTAGATGTAGGACTTGATGCTTTATCCTGATTTAGCTATATCTTTTTTGACATCCTTGCAATACATTTTATGAATTTCACCTTGTGTAGTTGGAGTCAATGATTTCATGATACAAACTAGAGTTCAACGTTGCTTTAATGTAAATTTCTTGTAGACTAAACTTCTCATTATATGAGAAACTTGCAGCAACTATAGAATCATTAATTCCCATAAAAAACTTTTTACATTTTCTTCCACATTAAAAGGTCCTTAACTTTGAGTGGCCAGTAGCAACACCTGTTTTTTTGTTACAGTCAGGCTTGGCCAATTTTACAACAACTTACATCATGTGCAAGATATTTATTATAGTTTTCTGCTTTCTGTCTTTCTCTTAACACTTTGTCTGAGGACTAACTTGTACACTCATGGTTTATACTCATTTACAAGAACAAAGTCTTTGTGAATTGTCTCATGTACAGTTGAATTGGATATGTGCAACTTGTTATTAATCACTTTTTAAGTGGGATGGCTTCTTGGATGAACAGTCTGTGAATTTTTCTGCATGTGATGAGATTTGTGTAAGTGGTTTTACATTCTCATATGAGCATCTTTATCTTCCTTTGCCAATGCTATGCACTATATTACAGATAGAGATTACTGAAACTGGTTTGCCTCCAGGTTTTACATGTAATGGCTACAGAAATATTCTTTTTTTGGAAAGAGATGTGATAATTATTTAGCCGTAAGCTAAACTTGGTGGTATTGTATTGTTGTATATTTAAGAATTTGTTATGAATCTAGAATATGTATATAAGTGTTACATGTCAACCATGATAATTATATTCCATGAAGCTTTTAATGTACTTTAGTATTTAGATCTCAGATTAGTAAAACTTTGCTCTTCATCTCTTGACCTAGATTCATTCCTTCCCCCCACTGTTTTATGAGACTGGTTCTTTTACCTTCTAATCTTTGACACTGTGAGTTAATTGTTAGCTTGTGTAGCAGCGTGACCATATTCGGAACACTGTGAGAAGGATTGTCACTTTCACAGTAACTAGCATTGGAGAAAGCAGCTGGATGAAGTAGTCCTCACAGTGTATTTATTATACTAGCATTCCCTAGAACCAATCTAGGACTTTGTGGACACCAAAAAGGAAAAGCAGTGTGGTGAGCAGATAGGCATAGCCATATATATGTAATTATTTCAGTATGTGCACACTGAATTTGCCAACAGCATTAGTTGAGGGTTGGTTTGAAAGAGTCAAGAGATGCAGACAAGCATGTTTCTGCTTAGCTGCAACCTAGCACACTAATGGTGAACATCAACAATGGATATTGAAAGTTTAATTAGCCAAGTATTCTTCAGGTGACTATCATGGGATAAAAAGAAAGAAAAAAAAAGGCCACAGGATATATGTATGTATTGGACAAACCGTGGAATGTAAATGATAAAATTCTTCCAGAATATTAATTTTATACTTTTATCACAAACCCAGCACTCCCAGTGAGAAGAAAGTAACCACCAGAACAATGCACAATTATTCTCTGAACACACATTTGCCTTTGAGAATAATATTATGAGACTTTATGGTAGTTTGGGTTATTAAAAAGTGCTTTACAAACAGTCACTAGTGGGTTAACCTTCTAGCTCATTTAGTAGAGCACTTATATGGTATTACAGGTCTCATGTTCAAACCATTCTAAGAAAATAATAATGTTGAGATTATCATGAGATAAACTGGCATTGTTTGTGATAAGGGCAAATATAGTAGTCTGACTCCTTTAGCAGCAGGTTAACCCTTTAGTTTAGTTGGTAAGGCACTCAAACTGGTACGACAGATCTTGATTTAATTTGAATTCAAGTTTGAATTCAAGCCAAAGAACTAATAAAAACCAAAATGTTTCAAAACCATGAGATAAGACTGATAGTTTGAGTTAATTATTAAAAAGTGCCTTATTAACAATTGCAGTGGGTTAACTCTTTACATTAATGTTGGTTAAGCACTCATTGTACCTTTTTGACATTGCTGCTGGATGTTTCTGATATAAACATGCAACTAGGGTTGCTGTACTCACCACATTTCTCACTGCTTTTTTTTTGTTTGCCGGCAGCCTAACTTAGCAACAGATAGCAAATGATAGAATGGGCTCATTAGAGAAAACAAAAATCATAATGGTAGTTACTATTTGTTATCTGCAAGTAGCACCACACATTCCTAATGTCCAGTACTGTGGACAATATTATTATTTTTTGTATTAATGGGTATTGCCATGAATGTTATTTCAAGTTCAACAAGGAAGACCTGTCATATCCAGACCATCTAAACTTTTATGCGTTTACTTTTCAGTTTATGCCCAGTGTAAATGTAGGTAACCATCTAATACTAGAATAGTAAAACTAACAATGAGATTGACCCTGACGGCAACTTTTTCGTCCTCAGAGTCAAGAGTCTATTTTAATATTTATTAGTCTATGGTAACCAATGTAAATACAACACTAAATCATCAGTAAATGTGATTTTTACACTTGATTAGCAAAAAGCCACAAAATTAATTTACGTTTCATACAAACACGGTCTGAATTGTAATTTGTAGACCGTATTTTAAATTTAATTTTGAGGATAAGTATTAATAGTTATACCAGAAGTAGAATCATTCTTTTTTCTTAGTTGAAACTTAAACTTAACACTATCATTAACATTTAAATATTCACTTTTGCTAACATAACAATTTGCTATTTTTACATTTGGTTCAAATGAAAGCCAATACCTAGATTAAATTAAAATAAAAAAAAAACAGTTGAAAAGATACTTACAAAACCTCAATTACAGTGCAGTTAAACTGAAATATTTTGTATTATTTGCTTGTCGATTAAAGCGACATCTATTTTCATAAACTACCAAAAAGTTTTCAAAGTAATATATTTGTTTTAAATTTAAATTATACAATAATTTGTATCATTTGGTCTTCAAATTCAATATATATATGTGTGTGTGTGTGTATTTATAATATAGATTCTATACTATTAAAATAAAATAATTTTATAAACTTATAGTTACAAAGCAGTTTTTAATACATTTAAATTTATTTACAACTTGCAGTGGAGAATTGGAAATATTCGTATGTTAGAATATGCACAACGTTTCACCCACTAGTGTGATGATTTTCAAGTACAGTACACATTTTTCTAAATGTTTATGTAATTTTTGCTGAAAGCGTTCCCTATTGATGTATCACATCGTTTAATATCGGTGCACAACAAAATGATGTACCTTACATTTGCAAAAGACAGTGCATATTTAATTTTGTTTTTTTAAGAATAGCTAATATTATATAGATTGGTGACAGTTCTATAATTACCTTATATATATTTTTATTTTACGTGAGAAATATATTATCATATTTAATAGTGACTAGACAATCCGTGACCCGTTGGGTCACCCACTATTCAGAGGTTATGAAGAATTCAAGCTAATTTCAATCTTGCACCGAAATGAAGGTTTATTTTGAGATAATTTAATTAAATATTTCAATCCATTCATAATTCAAGAAAATATATTTGATTGTTGATCGGGAGTAAAAGTAAAGCCCATTTCATTTTTCAAAAAAGCGAAGTCAGAGTTATCAGGTATTGTGATGAATTAGTTCATTATGTTGTAGTATTTCCTCTTCAACCTTCTACAAATAAGAAACGGTAACACTTTATTTTTTTTCTTCAAATTACCTACCATAACTAAGGCACATTATTGAGAAATTCTTCAAGATCTTGTTTTGTCATCTTACGCCTTTTAATGAAGATGGGAACATTGACAGGGAAATATATTCGAACGAAGAAGTTTCGTAAAGAGCGCGAACGGTAGTGTGATGTAAAATTACTCATGCAAGAAATTTTCATAAAAGTGACCCGAAAAACGGCGCTAACTCGGTAACTCTTGGCCCGATGAAGTTTCATAAAGAGCGCGAATGGTAGTGTGAATGATTTTTTGACTGAGAAAATAAGCAAACAAACAATCTCAAAGTTTTAGTAGTATATAAAGAGATTCTTCAAGATCTTGTTTTTGTCATCTTACGCCTTTTAATGAGGATGGGAACAGGGAAATAATGTAATAGCCAATGCTCGGCGAGAGGTTTTCGTTTATAAAATTTTGTTGTTGTTCTCGACTTGATTTTTATTTCATTACCTCGTCTCCATAGTTAGTATTTGCAAATAGTCAATAGTATTGTAGGTCCATTTTATTGTTGTTCTTTCTACGCGCCGTTATAACACATTTTCATCTCATCATTTAATTTCTGTTGTGCATATATTGTTATATAGAAGATATTTTAAATTGATTCATCAGGTGGAAAACGAAGAGATAGATAATGCTTGAATGAGTAACGAAGAAAACCTTTAATGAGTTTAACATAACAGCAAATGTACAACGTTTCGACAATATTTTGTCATCATCAGAAACGTTTTACATTTGCTGTTACGTTAAACTTATATTAACGTTTTTCTTCATTACCCATTCAAGCCGTCTTCAAGCATTATTAGTCTCAAAGTGCGTCCTTCGTCATCGAATTTGAATAGATATATAAACCGATATGTGGCGCCATCTAGTGTACCTAATTTCATCTAGAAGTTTTCTTAAAAGTAACCCGAAAAACAGGGATAACTCGGTAACCAGTGGCCCGATTTTAACGAAACTTGTTTTATTCTGTTTCTATCCTCATTTCATTACAAAT
>NW_013667071.1:254029-263286 GCF_000517525.1 Limulus polyphemus
CGGTATTGTGCGCCGTTTTTGCTGTATTTAATTACAGACAAGCACACACACAAACAATCTCAGAGTTTTAGTAGTATATAGATAACGCGAAATTTATCTATTCCTACCCACAATACCTTTTTTGAAATTTAAATGTGTAGCATAAATTTAAAAGAAAAAACGAGTACTTGTTTTCGGTTGGGCTAAACTGGATTTGAATATTGGAGATAGTAAAAATAACATTTGGTCATATTTTCTAATGCATCTTTTTATTTGAAGTCTCGATTTGTTTGTTTTCATTTACAGTATATTTACATAGTAATTTTGTGTGCTTCATTGGTATCAAAAAATACTTCATTTTCCATCCTTTTCTGAGTTTCACAAAGAAATGAAGATAATTCTATTTGCGCCATCTAATAACCACGTGATATTGTTATAATAGAACTTCAGAAAGTAACGATCATTATGAGTTTCAGTTCCACTCATTTAAACCAGAAGCTATTAATGTACACTTAAACAAAATTTCGTCTTTCAATGAATGATTTCACACGTTTTTCCAAAGACTGTATCACACCAGAATTGATAATTTTAATTTCCAATAAGCGACCTTATCACGTTCAACTGAGTGTCCTAGATAAATGTGCTCGCCAGGCATTTGTAAACCAAGGACACAGGCTTATGACATCTAGTTATTGCTTAATACTGAACACAACATAAACCACTCTCATCAATTATTTATATTTTATCGTTACCGAAAACTGTTTAAAAACTTGTAGCTTCTAAAGTTATAAATATGCAGTGGCATTTCAAAAAACGTTTAAGAGATAATTTCGTCTTTAAAAAAATATGTATTATTTATATATTCTTTATTTTATGGGTTGCGCCATTTTGTTTAATGAGTGATAACTTCAGATATTACTTGTAGAATCATTAGATTAATATATAATTTTAAAAGCCAACTCAAAATATGGCAATGATCTGTTGCTTAAAGTTCGTACTCCAAAAGAGAAACCCCCTTCCTCCACTGTATTCAATACATAATAAGTGTTTTATTAGTAGTGTTTGAAAAAACAGATTAAAGAACCCAAACAAAGCGTAGAAATTGGAATATCAGTTGAACAACATTTTGGAATAATCTAGTTTGAGTTGTTGAAAAGTGCCTTACTTGTTAGTGGGTTAGCCGTTCAATTCCGTTGGTAGTGTACTCGCCAAGCGTCCAGGAAATCTTGGGCTAGAATCCTAACAGAGGAAGCAATAAGATACTGATATTACTACAGGTATTATGGAAGTGAAACCATCTGCCACCGAATCTCATACACAATTTTATATTTTATACCTCTTATTACAAATATGTGAAATGTAGTTCCAAAAGTTTGGGTATTAGTACGTTGTAGGCTACAAACAATTGCTCGGTGCTCAGATAAATGACACACATTACAGACAAGGCTTGCTTGGTGTTTTCCTAGTTGCTCTATCTCGCATGATAATATGTGCAATAGCTTTACTTTTACCATTAAAAACAATGGCCTCTTCTTTCACGTTGTGGAACATAACAGTTTCAGGAATATGTTATTGAACCAAATTATTTTTCTTGAATTTGGAGATAAATCATTGCCACGAACAGAGTAAAATATTTTTGTTTCTGGTTTAATGGATTATGCCTTTTGGTGTAATAACACTACCTGTCATTATTGCATATTTTTGGAAGGCCAAATTTATGTTATGACCATCTGTAGGTTGAGTAATTAAAAAAACTTTTTAAAGGAATTGTTTTATTTTTGAATAGAACATGTTAGGCATGATAATTCACAAGCAAATATATTAAACAGGACAACAAGTTACAAACATTTTTTATTTACAAAATTAACTATAATGTATGATACATTATTTACATGCTGGGAGAAACATTGTTCTTAATTAATTCATGATATTTTTTTAAAATCTCCTTTAACTGTTGGTCAGTGTAACCAAGAACACTTATATCAAAGTTTGGCTCAGTTATCTGTGCAACTTTCAAGGCCAGACATTCATGATTATGCTCAACAGACCACATTTTGGGAAGAAACCTGGGTTTCATGGTATCAAGAAAATGTTGTCTCCATCGGCTCTCTAACACCAACAAACCTCCATGCTTTGAAATGTGTTGTACAACTTTCAATCCATGTGGTGTGTAGTTTTCATTTGGTATACTGCAAAAGAAGAAAACTACTGAATTTAGTCAAATGACAAATAACAAAGTAAAGATATCTAACCTAGATGTGATTTAAATAAAATAATTAAGAACGTTTTAGTTTAATAAAGAAATTAACACATCAAAATGTTTGCCTTAAAATAAACATATGCTCCCTATTTGAATATAAAACTCAAAAGCTTTTGGCTCCATTCTACTTAAAACATTAATTTTCTTTTTATCAATATAATTTGAAAGACATTAAATATAATGATAATTTATCAAAATATCTAACTTTTTAAGTCAAGGTTTTGGTTCAAACTTCTGAATACTTTATACACACATTTATAATAATAATAATAATAATAAAAATAACAAAGTAAATCAGACATAGATTACCTTCACCTCTCAAGAAAAAAAAAAATTCACAGCATTTTGGTTACATGTCTACTACAGTTACTTACTGATTACGCATTGATAAGGAACAAAATAAACATTTTATTACAAATAGCTTACTTATACATATGGGATGAAAGAAAATAAAATTTACCATGTATCAAGGTTCATGGCTTCTATTAATAACTCTTCTGACACTTCAGTGACAACATAAAATTGCTTCAGCAATTGCTCTAATTCTTGAACTCTGTTGGGTGGGATGGAGGATTTGTTTCGGACAAGTGCTCTATAAAGTATCAAAAGCATATACTGATAAATTTAGATATAAAGATAGCATATCATACTTTAGGCAGGGTTTAACTAGTTAAAATACTGAAATAATAAATTACCCACCCCCCAAAAAAAAGAAAAACTTATAAAAAATTGTTTTAAATTAAGAAACATGTTAGTCACATGGGGGAAATCTCTACACATCATGACCACCCGGAACTGCAGTTTTGAGTATGTATAAATATTCGATGCACAAACTTATTCAGATTGAAATGTTTAGTTATCAAGTGGTGAAGGTTTACTAATGCGATTCTGTATGCATGTACCTTGCCGCAGATCGGACTCGGCGTAACTGGGAATCTTCCCATCCTTTGACTGCATCTTCTGTGTCAGTTGGGGCATTACATTCCAAAGCCAGCTGCTGACGAAGTGGGTAGTCTTGTAAATTACTGGTATGATGACATTTAGGACACAGTAAGACAATATCATGGGAAACATGGTTCTTCATGATTGATGGAAAATATCTAAAGTAACAAAAAACAACATATTTGTTTATAATATTGCAATTAATCATAACCTTTTCTTATGTTATTATGAAATAATAATGGTCTGTTGTTGCAAATTTTAGTTAGTTCCAGATAAGAATCAAACAGGTATGTCTTTAACTTAAATGCTTTAAGTGTAGTCTGTATACCAAATAATATGTTATAGCATATCATAAACCCAGAAACAGTGTATTATATATCTTTCAGCACAGTAAAGAAAAATATTCAGAATCGTTTTTTTTTCTGACATGTAATTAAACATAAGTAAAACCAACACATTAGGATATTAAATACCAGGATACACTGATGTCCCATTATAAAGCATGTAAGTGTTTAACAAACTCAACATCTTAAATACTTAACTTCCTATTACAAAATAATATTAAAGTTGGGAAATGTTATAAAAACAAAACGTTTTTATCAATTAGTATTTTTGGTAGAAAGTTTCATTACAAAACTATCTTCATAATATTAAAAAACAAAACAAAACTGCAGAAATGACATTCATAGAACTTTACACACGGAAACATTTTCACTTATTTAGAAAGATTCTTTAAAGTTGTACTACTACTAGGCATAAATGTCCTGCTCACAGATTTAAATAACATTAATTATATCTTCTATAAATTTATAGCATGTGCTTACATACTTATTATTATAACTGAATGCTCAGTTACAGTTAAAAACAGCTTCAGCATGGCATAATGAACCATGTCTTATTTTTCAAATATTAAGCTCTAAAAATAAAAGTACAAAACTGAGTCATTTTCATTGATAGGTTACTCAGTTTAAAGGATAGTTATTGTTGAATATTTTGTTTCTGCAACTATTAAAATATACACAAATACAAGGGAAAAAAAAGGCCGGAGAACACTGAACACACTTTCGATATTCTTGTGGAACCACATTTTTCTTATGTAAGAGTCGCTTGCTCCACATACAACACATTGATTATTCTTCTCTTGCAGGTAATACTTGCTGTCTAAGATAGGTCTTCCAGCTGGTTGAAACTTCAGTCGAACAATAAGAGGATCTTCTTCAATTACATCTAAGAAATGAAATATAGCACTTTCTGCTAGAACTCAAAAGATGAATATTAAAAATGTCTGACAAATAATTTGTTTTTCAATTAAATATTTTTTAAGAATATTTCACAAACTTTGAGGTCTTATTAATATAATTTAAATGTGATAAAAAAAAACTAAAATTCTAACATTAAATATGTATAGTGCAAAAAAGTTTATCTAACTTCTGGTAAAGTTTAATCCGTAATTCCCCAAATGTTTTATTACTACACTGCCTAATACTTAGTTTTATTAAAGGTTGTAAATTACAAATGAGATTTGGAAATAATAAAATTAAATAAGAAAGGTAAAACCTCATTTTACTGTTCTACAAAAACTATTAAAAAGTTAACACGTTTCAGCTTTTGGTGTTATACTCTACAAAAAAGCTAAACATATTAATATTATATACAAAATATATGTGCTCTATGTTAAGATCAGTAGCTCAAACACAACACCACAAGCCAAAATCTTACCAAGTTAGACAAAATTTGAAGACAATTTTGCATATTTCTTCTATCATTATGTTCAATGGATGAACACAATGAAGTT
This sequence comes from Limulus polyphemus, assembly GCF_000517525.1. Lineage (NCBI taxonomy): Eukaryota > Metazoa > Arthropoda > Merostomata > Xiphosura > Limulidae > Limulus > Limulus polyphemus. Next base: position 259,006 of record NW_013667071.1, read on the forward strand.
TTTAAATCAAATTAAAAACTCATAATTAAAGCTGTATGCAAAAATTCATAGAATATATTTATTTTGAAAAAATATATGAAGGCTATTAAAAAAAAACACCTTTACACATACACAATCAGAAGCTAATTTAAACTTTACTCACCTCCCAGGTCTTTGTCAATATACCACTGTGCTTTTTTAATATCACACGTACACAGAGGTTCACCATCAGGAGCTTGGAGTTGACAGTTATGATACAAAGGCTTCTGCCGTATGCTGTAAGCTCGCAACCAATCTTCCTTTTTAGTAGGACGAGATGTGGGAGGAGCAGGCTAAAAACAAACAGATAGCACATTGTAGATATAAATTCTGCTAGGATGAGAAGCAATGGTTTCTTATATAAAGCATAAAATTATACCATCACTGTTCATAGGCTTAGTTTCACTCTAATATTCAAAAAGAGATATGTAACTTCTATCTCATTCAACAGAACAGCCCCATCTAAGACTCTTCAACAGTAAAAAGTTAAAATTTTTTAACACAGTATTTATTAAAGCTATGCAAAGTCACTGTTTCAGCAGTTTCAACTCTTCTTTAAATGAGGTAAAAAAATCATTTAAAACTAAAGGGAGCAGTCTTAAGAATACTGAGTAGTAATATTTTAGTTACTACATCCCACTATCAGAAATGATGTGATGTAAAGATCAGTCAATAATTTGTTTTTAATTTTACACTTTTAGGATTAAAATGAATTTCAAACAGGTATTTACCTCTAAAATACCTTCCCTCCTGCCAAATCATGTAGATTTACTTCTGAAATACTGAAAGTAGAATACCCACACTGTAAAGAGATTGGGAGCCAATGAACATGAAAAGAAGCCCAAGATCCAAAACTACAAACTACAGAGCAGGAAGAGAATAATCTAAACTACAATAAATATGTTACCAAGCAGAGTCAGAGTATAATTTGCTGAACTGGATTTGATGGAGTTATGAAAAGACTGGATATAAAGGATACACAGAAAGAAGGCATTATTCTTGGCAGGGTACCTCTTCACCTATGACAGCCTTTAATTCAGATAAAGGGGTTGGTTTTACGAGCTGTAATGGTGTATTGCACCTGTGGTGTGAACTATGTGATACAGGTGGTGGTATACAGGTAGGAGGAATACTTTGTCCAGAAATCTGTTAAGAAAGGATATACTCTAGAAACAGAAATCCCTCTTTCTTCATACTGAGCATGCCAGCAAATCACAAAGCTGGATAAATTAGTCGACACTCAAGAAGAACTGACAAAAGACCCAAGCAGTTCCGAAGAATGTGCTAAAAATGTGAGGACAGTAACAAAATATAAATAAGAATAAATGACCCACATCCTGGGTGGAACTGAGACATGTAGGTAGTCTCATTTCTGATATCCCTAATACCATGCAAAGATGGGAAAAGTACCTGCCATCATCACCCACCAGATCGTACCCTCTGTTCACTTTGATGGAGCTCTAGTGTAAAGGATGAAATTTTTCTCTAGGAAAAATGCAGAAGTATATGTAATATGTGAAAATCCTCACTAGACAAACTCATCATAGAGTGTTATGGAAGGAGAAAATCTCTCAACTACAGACATCCTAAATTTGTGAAGAGTGGTATTAGGCAATACAGAAATATTTGGATTGTATTGGACAAAAGGAGAGATTAAATAGCATGTAAGAAACTTGACTGATTGAATCTATATAAATACATATTCTCAACACATTAGAAGAGGCTGTATTTAAGTATTGTATTTTTCTTGTTCTGTATTGTTTGTTTTGTAGTCATAATCCCAGATACTCTGGAAATGGTTAAAACTGGGTTTTGGGCAAAACAATAAAAACCCTTGAGAGACAGATTCCACTGAGCCTTGCAAATAATCATAGGCAGCAAAGGGATTCCTGAAACTGAAGATACAGTGATATGATGAAGGTAAAATATTGAAAACATATGCAGATTTGTACCCATGTCCACCTGCAAGATGTCTGTTAAAGGGTACAGAAACCAGGAAGCAAAACACATAGTGAAATGGCATATGTGATGAGAAATAACTTGAAATCCATTATTAAGGTCTTTGGAAACATCAAGTTAAATATGAGGGATTAGTTGATAATCATTATGGAATGACACATATTGTCATAATGTATAAACAGCTGAAGTCAATTCCTTCAAAATAATTCTGTTCTTGTAAAATAAGAACAAGAAGCCATAACCAAATATATAAAATGTTCATCACAAGGAGAATCAGGGTCAATCAGAGTAGGTACCACTGATTTTGACCAATACCTGAGAAAGAAGATGAAGAAGAGAGTGGGCAGAGAGAGAGAGAGAGAAAAAAAACAGGTGGGCTCAAAGCATTCCCTACTAGAGAAGCTGGACCTGTAACTGGAAACTAGGAGAGTATTAGAAGATTATGCACTACCATTGCCAATATATCAAGCATAGGATGATTGAACCATTAGCACAAATACAGAAATATCAGCCCAGAGAAAGACATTTTGTGAATGTAGTCAAACAAATAGAGAAATTGCAGCCAACATAGGCTGTATGGTTGAGTTCTACCTTGTCTGTTTATGTATATGTCAACACAAATATCATGTCTGTGAATACTAAAAAAGCAGTGATGTGATGAACCAGCAACTCCGGACATTCAATTGGAACAGAATGATATGAGAATGGAACATTTGAGAAGACTACAGACCCTAAAGATAATGGTCCCCCATCACATCACCAAAACCCTGAAGAGAGGTGGAAGAAGAGTGAACCTGTAACAAGAAACTCAGGAATGAACCACACTTGAAGGTAATCAAGAATAATAGGAGAAATTCCAATAGACATGAAAGAACAAGATCCAATTGATGGTATTTTGAATAAGCATTATCCATGGGAATTGCCATATAAAGAGATGCCAATGTACCCCAAATCAAAGAGGATGTGTTTTGCAGATGGAGAAGTATGCACACCTAATTCAGAGATTTCAAAGCTAAGGGAGATGGATGAAGATTTAATGAGTGGGTGTTTAATACAAAATCTCAGATGAGCAAAATATTGAGTAGGCACAAACTGATACTTGGATTCATGAACAACCCATCTTATAGAAGAAGCTAACTGAGTGGTCAACTCAGTATGAGGCAACCATTGAGCAAGAATCCTCTTATTATCCAAGTCATGATAGCAATTGGTATTGAGTATATGTAGAAGACTATTAATGGTTTTACTATATGAAGACACAAAGTGCCAAACCCAGACCGAAAAGTGAGAATCATAAATGGATAAGTCACTTCAAATGTAAAAAATGAAAACAGGTGAATCAGGATCTCTAAACAAATCCTCTAACAAATTTACAAAAAATTTGATATTAGACTTAGTGGAAACAGATGCATTAGAAAAAATAGCAAAGGTAACAGCATGACTATCAACAAGAAAATCTAAATTATGGTTGGAAAGTAGAGCTTGCACAAGATCTCCTGATGCTTGCACAATATTTCATGTGGAAGGTGAGAGAATGGAGATTTATGGATAAGTGATGCATGCCTACGATGTGTAAAGGAGATTCAGTTACGTCTTGTTGACAGCAAGAGTTCAAACTCAACAAAGAAAGGTTTTTAGTATTTCAGAGGTAAGTCTGCTCGACTTATCTCAATCTTCCTAGCACGACTGATGTCTTATGCACAACAATACTCTTCTAATGGTGAATTTTAGACAAGTAAAGAATATATTTCATGTTTTAACATAATAGATTTTAGTAGGAATTTCTGCTATACAAATGAAATGTTTAAAATCATTCAAAAAATACTTATGGTTATTTGATGACAAACATTCACAAATATAATAATTCTTACATAACCTAAAATTTTTTTATTTTTACTTGAGAATTAACAAAATAATTACAAAATGTTTTTTACTAAACTTTGAAATAAAACTTTTTATTGTGAATCTATTCCAAATAAAATATTAATATATATAAAATATTGAACATGACATCTAATGTTTTACATTTATTGCAGTTTTTATTAAAGGTGATTTTTTTACAAATTGTTTGCATTATAGTACAGGTAAATTATAAGTGAATTATACTAATGTGTAGAAAAAAACATGAAGTCCAAGTACTTGATAAAAAAAACTGAATTATCATTATACCTTTTCAAAACTTAGAAAAGCTGTACAAAAACAAAGAATACTTTCAAAAACAACAACCTTTGAAGCTGTCTTTGAAGGACTATCTACTTGTCTAAAGGGAGTATCTATAACCTCTTCACAAAGCTGTGTGGCTTC
>NW_013667071.1:264171-272225 GCF_000517525.1 Limulus polyphemus
TTATGCTACTATTTACAAAAATAAAATCTGAAATCCAATAAAAGATAAGTTCTCTATCATTTTTTCAATTCACAAATGATTTTGCCCTCACAATAAGACAAAATGGCCCCGGAGAGTATCGGGTTAATAGATACAAGGAAGTTTGATTGTAATTCTGGTAGAAAAAGTGACAAAATAATTATTTCAAAATCTATGGTCAAAACAAGAACTTTAATTTCATTACTTAACAAGAAACAGACTATAATTCTCATACAATGTGTAAAGTTATATAGGATATAAAAACTAACAAAAAATATAATTTTAGAAATGTATAATGCACTCAGGGATGCAAGTTTTTACCAAAATAGTAAGAAAACTTTAGAGAGGACAATTAATTTGGTTTGTTTTGAATTTTGCACACTAGGGTTATCTGTACTAGGACAAGCATCATGGTGAACACAACTTAAACTGCAAACCACTCCTGTATATTTAAAGTAACTTCATCTATAAGGTCTTCCTGTAGAACATTAATAATTATTGCTGAAAACTTAGTACAGTTAAGAATACAATGTTCCAAGTTACAAGTATTCCTACTCTAGTGTTATAAAATATAATTTTTATGCTATATCTGTAGTGCCTCAACCACTGCTATGTCTATTGTATCCCAGCCAGACTGATGAGTCCTGGTATTGGGTGAAAAGCCTTGTCAACAACGGATATGGCAGATATAGTGTGGTTGAAATAAGCTCTTAGAATCATAATGATGTTGAAACTGGATAGTTTACCTCTTATCAGATAAAACATCTAGTAATGATGGTGGAAGATCCAATGATCTGATATGGCTGAGCCTGATTAAAACACTGAACTGATGTATTGTACCAAGCTGTAATAATGCAACAGGATGGCGTCGATTACCTTTGGTAACCCATTCACAGTCTAGACCTATGACCTGTAAGATATCCCCCCCCCCAAAAAAAGAATTAGGTCTAAAATCACCAAAATAAGATATATTGGTCATATCTCAAACCTAACTAACAATTTTATATAAATATACTTTAGCTCAAAAACATAAGGAAATAACACATTACAACTTGTTAAAAAAGTCATATTCTGAGTTACAGTATTATGAATTTTTCAATTTAAAAAATGAGATTTTTTATTATATGCTTAGAGCAACCAGTTACAGAGACAACAAATCTGAAAACTTAAGTGCCTGTTACCAATACATACAAAATCAAAACAAAACAACAGCTTTTATTTCCTTGTTATATACATTCAACCATATCTTGAAGATAAAAAAAAGAGACTAAAGCAGAAACAAAAAAGGTTTTCCTCATACAAAAAAAAAGGAATAAATAAATACATATTTACTTTTTGTAATTAAACTTAAAAATAGTCCTTCATATTTATACATCAACAATTCTTAAAAAATTAAACTAAATATACATACCCACATTATTAGGTAAACCACTCCACAAATTAATCATACTGTTAAAAAAAACTGTCAAATAACAAATCTGTACCTAGGTTTCCCAAGCTCAAACCAATCACTCTCTACTGTTAAAGTTTATATTTCCAACCCTTTCATTACACCACTTAGATATACAACCCAGAAAAATACTTTATAAACCCATTAATAATTTCAAACATCTGAATCTAGTCACCCTTAGGGAAAATACATACAAATCTTCAATCCTCTACTGATGAGAGTTTACACAATTTAACAGAAGATATTGTTCTAATAGCCCATTTCTGCAGCCTTTCCCTCATGTTGATATTTTTCTTGTAGCAAAAGGTTCAAAACTGCAATAACCTTACTGTTCTTAAATTCAAAAGCCCTATAAATAGAGCCAAGTATCTTATAGCCTTTTAAGCATAGCTAAACACTATAACTATAAATAGAGCCAAGTATCTTATAGCCTTTTAAGCATAGCTAAACACTATAACTATAAATAGCGCCAAGTATCTTATAGCCTTTTAAGCATAGCTAAACACTATAGCTATAAATAGAGCCAAGATATCTTATTGCCTTTTAAGCATAGCTAAACACTATAACTATAAATAGAGCCAAGTATCTTATAGCCTTTTAATCATAGCTAAACACTATAGCTATAAATAGAGCCAAGATATCTTATTGCCTTTTAAGCATAGCTAAATACTATAACTATAAATAGAGCCAAGTATCTTATAGAGGGATTTATGGTTTTACTAAGAATTACACTTAAGTCCTCCTTTTCTACATACAAGAGGTCATTTCATTTACTTCCTGTAACCTAACAACATAAAAAACATTACCCAATTTCAGCTTCAGGGGAAGGATGAAATTGTGCACTCTGTGCATTTAGCTTAAGCTCTTTTAAAGCAAAATTAGATGAGATTAGGTCAGAAAATGCTAAATTTTATGTATATATACTTTACAGTCTGGTTGGTTGAAGGGTGAATAAGATTACTCAGCTGGCCTTTCATTATCTACATTTCTCATGCTGGCAAAGGGGGCTATCACATAAAACATCCTCTTCCTTCAAGATAACATAAATTTATACTTGCTTTCTCATGAGTAGAAACTTATTTAAAAAAATAAATTATTTGTAGCCTCACTAAATTTAGAATGACTGATTCTCAAATAATACTGACTTACATGAGTCATAGAATGACTGATTCTCAAATACTACTGATGTAAATGAGTCATAGAATGACTGTTTCTCAAATACTACTGATGTAAATGAGTAAAAATGCTAGAAGCATTAACAGATTAAATGTATTTACATAAACAAACCTTTGACTTTTCACATAAGCTCAAGAATTCTTCTTGAACAGCCTCCCAATGCTGTGGGGTTGTACAAACATTTGGATAAATACAAATTTTTTTCTTCCCAAATCTATGATATAGCTTCCACAACAAAGTACACATGATTGTTCCTGAAAGATATTACAAAAATAATTTACATACTCTTATATTTGGATCATTAAAAATTAGTATCATTACCAATTCTTATTTTTGAAGATTTTGTTTTTGGTAAAAAGTATCCAGATTAAAAAAAACACACACATTAAATGTGATTTACCTTATAAGTTAGTAGACTAGCTTATATAATATGATACAACAAAATGACAGAGTAACATTTTAAAGACAAACTAAGCTACAAAAAGGTTTGTTTCTCTCTCTAGTATTATGTACAAATTCATACTTACCACCAACTACTGCAGTAGAAACAACAATCTTCCAGTATTGGTTTTTCATTTCCAACTCTTGGTAGTTGATGTTTTCACAAGATAGCTATTCTATAAAGGCAGAAATATACTCAGCTAATTGGAAAAATGATAAGCATACTTATTACTAGTAGGAAGTCTTGCGTACAATTAAGAGTAAGGCTGAGTTTTAGACACTTGCATGTAACAGATAAAAATAAATGTACAGTATACATATATATTTGTTTGCATGTATAAATTATATATATATATATATCAGTATTATACCAACATGTGAAATTAACACTAATTCCAGCAACAAGGTGAAAACCACTAACTATCCTTAAAGTACTGTGATAGACCAGTATAAGTTTTCAAGCAATAAAGGCTTAAGATAATTCACACAGTTGCAAAACTCATGTTTTTATTTGAATCACTTGACTACCCACAAGATAGTACTAAAATTATATTTAATAGACAGTTTCACAATAATATCACATGTGAATCTAATGATGTTCAAATACTACATGACATTGATTTTTTGTAATCATTTGAAGCTTTTTATTTGTTGCTAAAACAGTTAAGGAGAATAAAGTCATCACATTACATTTAGTTTTTGAATGTGGGTAAAAAGAATATTACTGAAAACATGAATAAAAATGTGAATATGGAAAATTGTTGGTGCATAAGTGTTTCATGATATACTGTTTTATTAATAAACATCTGCTTAAAAGCTTTACTTCTTCTTTACTCTCAGGCAGGAGTCTAGCAAAAATTTAGAATATACTGTAGGTCAAAGATGATATGAACATCTAAGGTAATAAATATTCTATGGGGAAATACATTTCGGCAAAGTTGTGCACTGATGTTATGGTAACTCAATTTACTCTGGAAAAAAGAACACTAGCTTGCTGGTTTGCCAGTTAATTCAAATAATAATAAAAAGTAACTGTTGTTATAAAGTAAATAATATTGTTTTACTCACCTTCACCATAAAAATATGATTTGTACATGACTTATAATAATAATAATTACAATTCACTTACTTAAACTAGTTTACAACATAACAGTTGTTGTTCATGAAGGTTGGTGATATAGTGCCTAGGCCACTAGTATGTATGTTGTATCCCAGCCTACCTAGTGAGCCCTGGTATTGGGCAAAAGGCCTTGCTGGATATGACAGATGTAGTTTGATTGACATATTACATATTCTTCTTTACCTTTGTAAGTTCTTATAATATATATACTCTGTAAAACATTAAAATTATCAATTAATGCAAAACCAACAAGCTAATAAATGCACTGAAATAAAAAATAGTTGAATAAAAAAAGAAATTACTATCATGACAATACACAATGCAATATTTCGTGTAACATAAATAAAAATTTTCAACTGTTTCAATGAATATTTGACTATACTAACAAAGACTGGACAGCACGTTTTTTTATCAGCCATTTCTTAATAGTAAGACAAACTAGAATTCTGGCATATATATGTAGAATTTTATATATATACACCATTTCTGGTTCAACCTGATTACATAAATTTCACAAAGAAAAGTATTCATGGTTATGGCACTTACACAGGAACAAAACTGTCAATGTGTTGGCTGAAACAACTTAAATCTCATTATGACATCATCAGTATACCTTTTTGTAAACATTAGTGATAATTACTATACAATGCATGGCTGAAATTGACTAGCTTTTAGAAATATTGTCAGTTACTACTGTACTACAGAACTGACTTCATTATATATTTATTTTATATAAAATATTCAGAATGCTTATACCTAAGTTAATGGATCTAATAATGGTAAAATGTCTCAATCATTTGAAAGAGAAGTAAGGAGGTTATAACTTATACTTCTGAAAGAAAACGCTTGTAATTTTATCATTCCATGATAAATACACAAATTATTTCAATTACCAAACTTGCTGTAATAGTCATCCAAAATAAGTAATAGAACATGAGAACTATGACTTGCATTACTCAAAATTATAACTGCTATAAACAAAATTTTGTTATATTATATTTTTAACTTGATGGTAAGATAGATGTTGCCTTAGTGATTCATGAGACTAAATTTGTTGTCACAGATTGAAAATAATTTTCACTTGTAAGTAATCAGATTAGTAAGCATAAATCTTAATCCCAACATAGTGCTTGATATTGACAACCTTTATTTCTAAAATTCTAGTACAGCCAAAATTAATCAAGCTAAGTTTCCAAGTTTTAGTAAATCATACTTTTGCCAATTGATTTTAAATTTTAATTACTTATGTGCAAGATAACAGTTTTCTTTAAAGTTAATATTCAAACACTACAACAGTGTAATGACACCGCAACTTTCCTTTGAATTTTTAGTTTCTACAGTATTCTGCAGTGTTATTTTCAATAAGTGTTTTTCTTTACTATTAATATTAACAAGAAATAATTTTGAGTACAGTGATACATTAAAACGTGTTTATCTTTGCACATCAGTATAACACTTTTACTTGTGATTAGGCCTAGCACTGTGGCATGATATGATGTGCATGGACAAGCATAGATAGGGACCAGCAAAATTACTGAATAAACAAATTGTATAGACAAATAATGGCTGGAGACAGATATTCATATCATTATTTTTTATTACAAACTTTCCGCGTTCTTACCTGTCTTCTTCGTGCAGCTGAACAAATTCATGACCATATAATTTATTTAAAAAAATATGAATTCCTATATTATTATTAATTTTGAGTCCCAACCAATAAGCTAAACATCTTAGCGCTACAAACCGATTGCTTAAAAACTTAATTTTAACTCTCTTTATATACACACTATATATATAATTATGCTATTGAATGCATAAAACATTATTTATCTATTTATGAAGTTTAACTTTTTCCCTTTTTCACTTACTTCTGAAAAAAAAAGTGTTTTTGATTCCAAATTTCCAATCTACTTGGGACTTTAAAAAATATCTAATTCAGCTAATTCATATAAAAATAGTAAACTTGGTCATTTTTTTTGTTCTACTCCATATCTGGCATAAAATTAAGATAAAAATGAATATTCCAAACTTGTGTGAGAAAAGCAAATTTAATATTTTATCTCCCGTGTAATTAAACATGTTTGTTTGTTTGGAGTTAAGCACAAAGAGCTATCTGTGCTCTGCCAACCACGGGTATCGAAACTCTGTTTCTAGCGTTGTAAGTCCACTGTGCTACTGGGGGATGATTAAACATGAAGCTTGTTCATAAGTATTTATATTTCAGTATTTCACCTTAATAAAAACAGTTTTTGCATGTTTTTCATGAATACGTGTCTTCTAAAATACAATTTAAAATTGGTATATACAGCAGGTTTTACTACAGAAATAACGCTATTGTTATAGGCTATAGAGATATATCTGGAAAACAGTGACAAATTTAGTAAAACTTCGTACTTGAAAAATCGTTTTTAGAAGTATTATTCATTTTTTTTTAAGAAGCGTGGTTTCAATATATAATATTTAATAATTAGAAATATTGACAACAAAGTTTTATTATGTTACACTGGAAAGGCCCCATGAATATTATTTTTATTTTCTTCACCGAAATAACATGTTTTGGAAGGGAGAAGAAAATTTTACAATTGGTTGATATATTATTATATATTCTTCTTTTCTTTCACTCTTAAGTTCTTAGAGTTACTAATGTATTCTTCTCCCGTTTGTGTTGTGTTTGTGTTCTTTGGCCCGCTAAGGTTACTTTCTGGTGTGGTATTCTTAGAATAAACTTTTATACAAATGTTATAGCATAAGAGTCAGGAGAAGAAAAATTTACAACTGGTTGACGTATTGTTATACAATCTGCTTTACTTTTTACTCATAAGTTCGGAGAGTTACTAATGCAGCTCTCTCCTGTTGTGGTTTCTTGATTCCCTCTGGGGACAATAAGAATAAACTGATTTCCGCACAAGCATTAGATAAAATCTGAATTATGACAGGAAATTCGTGCAGAATAATTGTAAAGTGAATCTGAATTTGACTAAACAACTGAGTGTAAGCAAAATAAATAGGCTGGACACACGTTGTAAAATGTAAAACAATCTTTATTTAAAATACAAAGGAAAACAAAGTGTGCCTTCTAGCCAAATCAATGAATAGTTATATCCCTCGAAATGACTTTTCGTTGATTGACTCACCTTTCGAACCAAGTATATAAAACTCTTTGAATTCTGATTATAACTGGGTTAAATTTACACTCCCTTGCCAAATAGAAAACCTTGAGTTTACCCATAAACGATAATCATCACCACACGTCGTCATTCTTTTAGATGTAATCTAGTCAGCCAGTGAAGGACAATGCTGTCAATAACCTTTTTTACACACTGTGTGAAGTTGCGGCAACATTCCTGCAAGCGAAAAACATATCTGCTAAAGAACAAATACGAAAGAAAGATTACTAGAAAGAAACAACTCAACATTTTCCGAGCCGAGTGCTTAGGCACTGCATGAAATCCAATTAAACGAAATAATGTAAAATCCACATATTTATAAGAGATGGTACAAAACGCTTGATATGCCTAAATATCACACTAGTCAGCCAGTTCTTCTGAAAGATGAGTATAGATAATTCGAGTCAAAATAAATAATAATAATAATAAATAATTGGGGCTAAAAATATAATTACTAATATATTATTAATCCTTGCCCTATTTTTAATCAAATGATTCTTATAAAAGTTATAAACATTACACTTCAGTTTCAGTTTACACCATAACAGTTATTGATCGTGCAATTTGATAATACTGTTACGTCTCCAGTCGTTAGTTGATTTTCCGTAACTTCGTTCCCACGAAACTTTAGCGAAACAAGTCTATTCTTAATAAAACTGGTTTATTCTTTCCGAATATAACT
>NW_013667071.1:273174-281019 GCF_000517525.1 Limulus polyphemus
GGCGTGTTATCAAAGTAGATTGAAGTTACGAGTGTCGTCCCACAGCTCAACTTCAACAGTTGCGCTATAAAAAACTATAATTCACGTATCACGAGCTAGACTTCGACAATACGTCTCTCTCTGACTGCAGTTCAATTACTCATTACCTACACACACATTCTTGTCACGTCACGCCGTGACCATCTTATATATAGCAGACCACCCCCAATCTAGTAAATGCTAGAGCACTCCCGAAGGAACGGGATAGTTCTAGAAACGTGGCATGACACTAGTCACGTGACCTCGCTGACGCAACAATACAAATAGTATTTCAACCACTACTTATTTGTTGTATTCTAGATACTTTTCTGAATGATGGCAAAGGCGAAAGGCCTCATCGATACTAAATATATTAGACGTAGTGTGATTTACGTTCTTAGAATTATTCTCTTTGGATACTTGTGTATCGGATATGCATAGATCAGGCAGCAACCCTCAGCGAGGCTTAACATTATTAGATAGCGTTTTAAAAATATAATATCACAAACGAAAATCTAAAAAATAGGTTTAGTAAAAAAACTGTATTAATACTATTTGCAAAAAAATGAATAATTTTCTTCCTTTATAAAAATGTATAGAACATATATTTATAATTTCAACTCAAGGTTTACAAGTTTTGGTCTTCAAGCTAAATGCCATTTGTCAATATTGTTAAGTATCTGCTTGTTTGTTCATTTCCGGTAGAAATTATTTCAGAGGAACTTCAGCGATACAAGTCCTTTCTTTCTCGACACAAACTTTTAGTACTGTTACGACAGCGGAAGTCACGCGACGCTGGGAGCATGCGCGCTGGAGTTACTAGAAGGATCATGAATTTTCCTGGCAACTCTAGTTTGGTCCAGGAAACAGTATATAAGGCCGGCAAATAAAGCCAGCAAAGAGGAAATAGAATTGCATAGATATACAGATAGATTGAAGATAGAGATAATTGAGTCAGGCGAACAGTAGGCACCGTAAGTAAAGTGTGTGAATCACTGTGATTTGTAGTGTGTGTTATAAAGATTGTCAAGTTTAAAGTATAGCGTGTATTATAAAAGTTGTTAAGTTTAAGTGATGAGAAACGTACTGACTGTGGAATTACTGTGTACTGTTACGTCTCTGTTCGTTTGTTAATTTCCGGTAAAAATTATTTCCGAGGAAATTCAGCGTTACAAGTCCTTTCTTAATTAAAACTAGTTTATTCTTTCTCGATACAACTTTGTAATACATAGAATTTCCACAGTCAAATCACAGCGATTCACAATCTCGATAATTTTGCTCTCTACGAGTGCAAAGCACACACTAGCTCGAAACAGAATCGTAAGTTACCCGAAACTCACCGTGACTACTGTTCGCTTAACCCTGCTGGCTTTTCTAGCCAGGCTTATATACTAAGAGAGAGGCTTCTTCAAAATTCCCGGAGTTCCTCGATAATTTGAGAAATTCAGTCACGCATGCGCCAGCAGCGTCACGTGACTTTCGCTGTCGTAACAATATAGACAGTCGACGTAATTTGTAATTTGTAAGAGTATTTAGGTAGGTTCCACAAAATAACAGGAGATTCGATAGAAAATGCATCATTGAGCGAATTTGAATTCTTTGACTTTAACCAAGCTTGAAGAAATGAATATAATTTGTAACAAAACGAAACAATCTTTTGTTCATCATAATAACAACTAAAATAGTGTATTCACAAAGGACAGCACCTTTTCTGGAGAGAACACTCTGTGTATCTATTAAAAAGTAGTGTTTCTTGAGAATCTAGTTATTCTGTCCCAGACTGAGTAAACTTAATATTAGATACACTAAACAATAATGCAAGTCTTCTCAAGGTATGTGCTCTAACCATATAACTATTGGTCATTTGCATCGAAACATAAGGAAGTTAATATCTCCAAGGAGTCACCTGACCTGCTAATGAAAAAAGATTAGTGTCTACTTTCTCATAAGAAGTACAACTATACGGAATTCTTGCATACAAGAAAACATAAATGACACTTTTGGTGAAGAAAAACAGGTAACTAGAGCAAAAGGAACTTAGCGACTTTTATGAACGAATTGTTATGTTAAAATCACATATACCTATATAAAGGAAAATTGTAAACATTTCTGTATTAATTAATGGAGTAGCAAACTCATTGTATACCTGCATACCACAACCTAACAACATTAAGACTATATCTGGATGCTAATCTCATAATGTCTACTATAGTAAGTAGTCTCGGAATTCGCATGGTGTATTTATATTACTTGAGTTTAATATTTAACCATAAAATTATGATATTATTTACATGTTAATACATTATCCAGTTGCTAATGAATATTTAAGATTACTACAGTCCACATTTGCAATGACAATGCCATCTCCAGAACCGAATTTATGTTTTGTAGGACCACAGACAGATGTTCAAGAGCTTTTCTCCCCTCTTGCATGTGAGAGGTAAAATCAAATGTTAAACGTTCATAAGCTAGCACGTGAAACGATAAAAATTAGAAAGCAATGAAATGTAGAGGGAGTGTTGGGAGCCTTATATAGTATATTCTATAAGTCCTCAGATTATAGACTTCATCAATAGTTTGCAAACAATTCTAATCCTTCTCAAGACACGAAAAAAGAAGTTATGGACTGCTTTCTAGATACCAGACCAAAGTTAAACCAATACTGACCCAACATTGTCAGTTATGTTGTCCTAATGGCAGTTTGAATATCGGCTCTTAGTTGGAACAACATATGAGCTCATTGTTAGCCCAATGTTAGCATACTTTTTTTTTACTGTTTGCCCAATATTGGTTTGTTTGTTGTTAAGCACAAAGCTGCATAATGGGCTATTTGTGCTGTGCTTACTACAAGTATTGAAACCCAGTATGTAGCATTATAACAGGAACAGTTAGAAGATTTAACTTAATGATTTTATTATTTCTCACATTTCATACTCTGAGAACTATTTTTCTATGTTTTATTATTTTTGTTTTATACTGGTATATCATTTTATAAAGTGGGATAATTTTAATGATGATAATAATAATAAGAGGACGTTTTGTCATCAAACTCTTTATATATCCATATATCTAAGCCTTACAAACAACTGCTTGCCTTATGCTAATTAATAGATTCATGTTTTTAAGAATTCTTTAATTCCTTGGACTAGTATTAACAAAGACGTGGGGCCCCGCAGTGGCTCAGCAGTAAGTCTGAAAGCAATGTTATCTAAAATGCAGTTAATCTACATTTCTCAGTTACAGTATATTCTAGAAGTGACTGATCCACACAGCTCAACACCTTTGTCAACTGATGTGCATGTGCCAACTTTTAATTTTAATTAATTTGCACCAATACAGACTTATAATGTATGAGTAAACTTTGTTATGCTAAATTGACAAATGGGTGGAAGTCACAGATCATCTAGTAGCAGATAAGACTTTGGTTTAATATCACAATACTTGACATCTTATATACACAGTAACCACAGATTGGCCCTATAGTAGAGCTCTGTATACCAGAATTGGTCAGCCAGATTTGAATATATGTGATGCCACAAAATATTCGCTGGGTGTGTTATAAGAGATATGGTCAAATCCCACCTTCGGTCTTTCAAAACTAGCCCTCAGGTAGTTTTGCATGGAATTCTACACACACACACACACACAAACAAACAAACAAAAAACTGGGTAATATTATTAAGTGGATGCACTCCATTTGTTTGGTAAAACATGCAATACCCAACAGTGGTGGTTCAACTACCAACTGTCTTGTTGGGACTCACATGGTAATGACCTCTATGGTGGTAACTCCTAAGATGTCAGGCATTGTGTGGGAATTATTTTGTTACTATCCTCTCAGAGCCTGGTCAACCCTCAAGAGGGTTCAAGCCTCAAAAAGAGCTTCTTCAGCTTTGGAGTGTAGTGGTCCGACAAAAGGTGGTAGCACATCTGGAGCAAGTGTTACTGGGCACCCTCCAAAAAGATACTTGAGAGGCAGGTTCCAATGTTTTTTGAATGATTCTGCTAACTCCTGTCTCATGGGACTCAGTAAATGTTGAGTAGTCTGCAGTTGAACTACTTAAAGACTTGAATGCTCGAAAGTCAGTGTTGTTTTATTCAGTTCTCTCTCCATCATTTGTATATTCAGTTGAAGCTTACACTCTGCTGGAACTTCAACAGCTGATGAGAAATACCTGGCTATAGGACACTTCAGGGTTAGCCTGATGACAAATCTAGAAAATTCCCCATGTCAGATGCCTTGGCTAGCAAAACATTCGTGCATGGGTTTGGCTATGATGAATCTCATGTCAGTTATGTGAGTCCAAGGGTCAGCCACATAGTTCAACTTCTCACTGCTGAGGAAATCCTGGCCATATTGGTTTCATTAAAATTATGTTCCATGATACAGTATAGAAGAATGTCGAGGTGCTTGTTAAATAAACATTCTCTCTTCAGTATTAACAGTATTAATAAAAATAACATGTGCAATGTGTCTCTAAACAATGCCTTTTAGATAAGTAAGCACGATTAACCTCGTGATAAAGAGTTTTAACACTCAGTTCAAACCCTTTATTTCCATTTACAAGTTGCCTAACCATCATGTAATGATCCATTCATATACAATGTTCAAGCATATGTGCAAGACCACACTCATAATTATTTATATATGTATGTGGCTATATACATATACCAAATTACACATTGTCACGCACACTAGTAGCTTAAAACAGATTGCTTATGACTCGTGCTCAATTACTTTGACAACCCTCTCTGGGGTATCTTCGCAAGCTGTATCCCAATAGTACTGTAGTACTGTAATGTGCTGCTATCTATGAGCCATCAAACTCAAGATGTTTTTCTTTTCAGCATGATTAGATAAATAATTACTGGCAGAACTTAGCCAAAGTAAGGCTTTTCAGTTAAAATTCTTATTGACCAGAATCAATATTCATGTTATTGTTAGAGTATATATCAATTTGCATTCAGAAGAATCACTACCCCTCACTGCATGTGGAAAAATCACACCTTCAGGTACATGGGGGATAATCTAGCAAGGACCACATTCCATGCAGAGTATAGTTCTAGCCACTTTGCTAGATCAGATGAGTGATTATCTTGAAAAATAAAACAACATTTTGCCTTGAGAAACTACTTGGTAGCTCGGAAAGCAAAGGTAACAATACCCTTTCAGTTGTGTTTTCGAATACCTAGCCATCACATTCATTTTTACAAACTTATGAAGTTTTAGGCGTTATATATCCTAGTACCGAGTATCCTAAACTGGTGTTAATCGAGTAGCAACATTCCATTATCCTACTAACACCAACTATCCTAGCTACTTAACTAGTCAAATGGCATTCACACAGTGCAGTGCATATATTTTACTATGAAATAGTCCATGATGATTCGGAAAGCCATTTCCTTTCAGCCTTTGCTTTTTCTAGTGCATAATCATCCTAGCTGCATGGTAACCTATGTTAATTCGACATCAATTAGAAGGCCATCACCAGCAGGTTAACCAGCTGTTGGAACTGTTTTCTGAGTATAACCATAATACTTCCTATTTGGCACATTGTGGTAAGCCAAATAAGTACTTTTAGTTCTTTCTTTCATAAGACGGCATCACCTTCTTTCTCTTGCTCACCAAGGAAACTATAGACTTCACAAGTAGTCACAGGTTGAGGTCAGACTTGTACTACTTCTATCTTAGCAGGGCCCATAGAGATTCAATCCATACCTACAATGTGGCATGACAAGAACATTATACAAACTATCTTTCATGGAAGCAGCCTTAGATCTGCTCTACTCATCAGCTTAACGTACCAGTATCTCGATGTCAGATTTAAAGCTTTAAACCAATTGGAACAATCCAAAATATTCATCTGTTACACAAGTGAAATATATAAACGTGAGTTACCATGCTCAGGTGTTAAAAATCAATACATATCCTTAGCATACCATCCTATTTTCTGATAACTATTACTGGAAATTATAAAGCACTCTGAAGGTTGTATGAGCACATCATTTAACATCCACTGTATTTCAATGCTGACTAAATCCCTGACACTTGCTTGAGCAAACCTGCATACCTGTATCTATGAAACCGGCAAGCAACTGTTGTTACTTCCAATTGGCCATTTGATTCCACAAAAACATCAACATATTCAACCAACAACTCACAGAGTTATTGTCAATGCATTGGATACAGATTGTTGGTAGCTGTATACTTGCACCTAGATGCAATGCGACACACACAATCCTAGCGTTGAAAGCTGGATTAAAAATCATCATTACTTGCAGAAAAACACCAAGATTTGATTGCTCCTTGGACAAAAAAACTGCCTGAGCTAATTTCACCTGTTTTTTGAATAGGAAATAGTACATTTCATGCGTATCATCAATATAATATAATATATTCATCAATATAAGCTAATGCATGAAAACCGTGGGAGGTCCAGGGTAGCTCTGCCCATTCATTGGAAACAAGTATGATTGCATTGCAATGCTGTGATGTATTGGTGGATGGTTGACAATTGGCATGCTTCGAGCTTGGCATGATATAAGAACCTGGATTGAGTGGCCTCTCTGAGGTATAGTTACAGCAGTTGCTACTGTATGATTTTTCCTGCAGTTGGTTTAAAGTTACTACTTTGTATCTTGTCATGATAAAAACTGTCTCTGTAATGGTGAGATTATCTTTCACACCTAGGCGACACCTCATTATTTGACCTTGTATAATGTAGTAGGCATACTCAGGGCCCCAATCCTTGGAAGAATAGTTGGTCTCTGGTACAGGGTGACCCTGCAGCTTTTTCATCATCTCTAATGATCCCAGATTTCTCTATGATTAATGGTCAACCTGACAAGATACCATTTGGTGACCTCTGTCTCATCTGCCAGGGAAACAACTCTGCTTGGCAAACTTTGTATACCAGCAGCACTTCCAATGTTTGTCAGCTGACCTCAAGTGACCTTAACCAGAGCTTGGGTTGGGTTATTCTTGCAGGTAATGTCCCAGGAGTCCTGAACAGACTGCCCCATGAAGTTCCTGATTCACCAGACGCCATTTCATCATGATGACTCTAAATCAATCATTCTTTTCCCACATTGAAATAATTTGATAGGATAACACTTGTGTTATTTTGGGTGCAACAGACATCTCTGATCTTCCTAGGTGTGTAGCTGCAAAGAGGTTAAAGTCATGGAACCTTTGCAGCATCTGCAGAAGTTCAATATCAAGGAGGAGATTTCTCCTAGAACGAAAAGCTTCCTTTTGGTCACGAGTAATTCTACTCGTGGAAAGCATAGTTCCTGAAATTAAGAAAGAAGCATTTCTATAAACTTGTTAACACAAGAATTCAAGTCATGAGCAATACACACATCAGCAGAAAACAGAAAACCTGCAATAATATTCTGTGACCATGGCACCTACATATATCACAAAACAATTCTCTGACTTTGACTGAGTTTGAGCAATAAAGAGACTGGGCACAATGTAAAACATAATAAAACAATTGATATTCCCACTCACAATGCAATCAAAGTAATGTGTGTAGTAAACAATTGATGATCACTTTTACTGGAGAATGATTTACTCATGATCTTTAAACTGGAACTTCTTCAACATCTGTACAAAATCTGTGGATATTCTTCAAATATTTTACAGTACCAGATTATATACTTAAAATGTATAATGTCATGCTTTTTCAGAGTGAAGAGATCTACCCATGTGACTGGTCATTCCCATTAGAAAATAAGGGAGTGTTACGTCTCCGTTCGTTAGTTAATTTTCCGTAACTTCGTTCCGTCGAAGCTTTAGCGACTCAAGTCCTTTCTTAAATAAAA
>NW_013667072.1:0-15946 GCF_000517525.1 Limulus polyphemus
GGGGGCTGATAATATATAGGCAAAAGATAGATCTGAATTGCTATTTTTTATACGCCTGTGATTTGCAGTCCGAAATTGAGAAATTCGGAGAAATGTTGAAAAACAACAACATTTGTACATCATTTTTATTACAAATTTTAAGCTTATTAATTATATCTGCTTCTCGTCAGAATATAACAATGGTTCCAATAATATTCTTAAACTATATTTTGGAAGGTCATTTTTTGGTAATATTTTTAGAACGCGAGACTACAGATGTTTAAGATGGCTGCATTGACTAGGAATTTAAAAATCAGCCAAGGAGCTTTACAGCTTCTTAGGAATCAGGTATATTTTGTTTTGACGATTTCTAACAATTATTTTATGTAAATGCTTAACACTTAAATCTTTTCATCACATTTCGTAGTAATGTGTGTGTTACCTATTTCGAATTCGATCTATGATAAATTTAATTATAAGAAGTCAGGCGCACGTGATCACCCGAGTAAGTTTAATCGTGGGTTGAAGATTATGTTTGGAATAAGAAGGTGTTGAATTAAAAAATGGTATATCCTAAGTTTGTAGTAGTTGGATTATTTGAATAAATTATATACTAGTTAAGGAAGTCACATATGAAGCCTTTAAGTTTAAAAAGATAACACGGGAAATAAGTCACAAAATTAAAATTATATTTTCAAAATTAAAGTAATTTAGTTGAACGTACATGAATATTCCCATATACCAAGACAATGTTCTAAAATTAAAATACAGATCTGTATTTTCTTTATAATAAAAAAAGTGAACATTTAGTTTACAGTCCCTGGGAATTTATCTTCAGGAACCTTCTGTTAAAAACAACAACAGATAATTATGCAAATAATCATCACCACAGGCACAATAAGCCATTTGCTCCATCTAGATCACTCATAATCCCCAAACAACAAAAATTGTGTAGCACCTCATCTAAGGGTAATCTTTCACATCTCTATACCTATCCAACAAAAAACTGTAAGTACTCACTCCATCACTTGATAAAATTGGTATCAATCTACTTTTAGTATAGTCTGTTATTTTTAAAAGCTTAAGTAAGGTATGTCATAACATAATCATTCCTTTCAGCAAAATTTTGTGCTATTCTCTTGGCAGATCCTGCAAATTACAGAGGGTTCCCATAGTTCTTAAAAATCAGAGTTTTTTAAGGGCCTTTTAAAAGTAAATAAGTTTAGCTGAAGTTTCTTTAACTAGTTTTAGTCCTTAAAAAAGTTCATAGTTTTTCAAAAGAATACTATTCCTGTTTTATTTTTTATGGTTATTGAACTTTGCAAATTTCTAATTAGTAAAATAAAATGTAAGCTATGATTGAGTTTCTGATTGGTTAACACAGTAAGCATGCCCCTTAACCATCTTGTAGCGTCATCAGTGCCATTAGTTGGACATTTAGTATCCTTTGCTGTGTATCTTAGTATTGTAAATACGTCCAACATGTCTGGGAAATGTTTACAATTAGATCTGGCAAATGCAGAGAAATTTTTATTTTGGAGTGTGCCTTGCCATTGACAAATATTTTGTAAGCTTTGCATCAAAGAATTTGACATTTATTTTTAAGAGTGTAAATTCTTCAATTCAGGTTTTGTTAACATGAACAAATTGTTGAGTCCTTACATAAAGTCCTTAAAAACTCCTTAATTTTTAGGGTGGAAAAAGGGAACCTATTAAAGTAGGACTTGACACCCAAAAATTTTTTTATGATTTGTTGACTTAATTTAGATGTAAAAGAAGAGGATTTTTTCACTATATGAATCAAGTTACTGTGCCAGAGCACTTTGCCATTAATGATAAAAAACAAAGGAATTAGATCATTTTAGTATTTTTAGATCATTACTGTGAAACAAAAACTTTTCAAAAAAGGAAGTAAGTTTAGGGATGGCTAATATAAATTCTTCTAAAACAATGCAAACAAGATAGTAGGAATGGCATTTATATCATCCCTACATAATAGTACAGACAAAAGTAAGATAAATTAGACTCGGTTGTAATTGAATATATATATATATAGCTTACAAACTATTGATTACATTAATTGTTCAGAGACGTTTAAATCATCACTATAAAACAATAATGAATTAAATATCGCAATACTGTTATCGGTCTTGGTTGTCAACATATTGTCATAACGGATAATGTCTGTGGTAATAGCACCCAAATGCATTGGGGATATCCCATCTATCAGACAATATCCAAACACCGATGTCAATCTAGTCGGCCGTCATAGAAAAAAAAATCATCAATCAAATAAGGGTATGAAGCTGAGTGCTTACACACACAACGTCTAAGCTTCTACTGCCTTTCACTGTCTATAGCCAGTTGTGGGAAGGCAGTTACCCTTAAATATCTTAAAATAGCTATGAATTGAAATAAAGCCACCCTAATATTTCTATTAATTACACTCCCAACCTCCACCCTTACAAAAAGATATTAAATAGAACTATAAAATATTGTATAGAACTATACACCACACCTTAAAAGTTCTTACATAGTTGTAACTCCCAACCTCCTCCCTTTCTCCTGAATATTTATTCAAGTATAACACAGAGACAAGCCCAGCTACTTGAAGTTAGTCTTTCCGTCCCAGTTATACTGAATAGAATTACTAGAACAAATACTATAGTTACTTATAAGCTAAAATAACTAACTCCTTCTATATTTTATTTATAAGATATTTTCCTTAGTTTAGTTTCTAAAATATTTTTTTATTTAATAAAAGATAAAGTGATGTATTTCTTTAATTGCCTGTCTCTCTAGCCAGGCTCTTTCAATTTATTTAATTTTTTCTTAATAAAATATTATCCATAAAAAAAATTCTAGTTATTACATACTATTAAGAAATGTTTTAGTTGAGATATAATAATACCTTTTAACATGATGCACGGGATAACATGATTAGATTAGGGTAGACCAAGAATGGAAAAATTAAATTCTCTTTTTTTTTATCACAAATATTCAACTGCACTGTACCTTCTATAAAATTAATGTTCAAATCTAAATAATTAACATGGACCTCATTATTATTATTACTTCTCTTTGTTGTAAATTCTCTTGGATATATGAGGTTTTGTATAATATTCATATTATTTATAGATATCAAATCATTATTCGGTATGACAATAAGTTGACAACCAAGACCGATAACAGTATTGCAGTATTTAATTCATTACTGTTTTATAGTGATGATTTAATCATCTCTGAATAACTAATGTAATCAATAGTTTGTAAGCTATATATATATATACACATATGTTAATTCTTGCCTGTGCTATTATGTAGGTATGGTGCAAAGCTATCCCTATTATCTTGTATGCATTGTTTTTGAAGGATTTATATTGGCCATCTCTACATTAATTCCTTTTTTGAAAAGTTTTGTTCTTGTTTGCTTGTTGTTTTTGTTTTTTAATGCAGTGTTTCAATAGACATAGGAAGGTTGTATCTATAATCAAGTTCTAAATACAGTGAGGTTTATCTGTTATTGGCTGGTAATTCCTGTTTCACCCTGTGCTTAAGCTTTGTAAAGGAGCACCAAATTTCTGTAAGAAAACTAACTTAAAAGGATAATGATAACATTGTTTACACTAGAATTATGATTTTGTTTTAAGTTACTACTAGTGAGTAATACTTGTTTTGGTTTTTGAGTTATCATGTAATGAAAAAAGAAGCAAAAGAAAGAACAAGAAGAAATTCAAATATTTTGCTATGATATTTACAGACATTCCCAGAATTTGTGACTCGGTCATTACATAGATATTGTTATAAAAGGAAACAATGTATAGTATCGTAAAGTTCTGATGACTTATTGAGGAGATATTTTAAATACCATTTCAATGAACAATCCAAGCAATTCCTATATTGGCAGTGCTACCACCTGCCTGATAAGGACATATTTATTTTATTTTGATGTAACTTGCAGTATTTTAAGGTTGTGGTTAATGCAGTCGAGTCAAACTGGACATTTGATTACTAGGAGTCAGTGCACAAGCTTTTCCTATTTACTTTAATATCTATAGGGGGATAATTAGTAAAGTGCTCAAACCATTAAACTCTTGCATATTTCTAGCTATATTGAATATGTTAAAGTATTACAGAATGATTTTGGTCAATTTGTGAGTTGTACAAATATGTGGCAAATAATTATAGTAAGGGCAAGGTAATGCTTTTGGGTTATAATATGTAACCCATTCATCAGTGAGAATAAAGAAAAAGATCTTGACATATGGTGGATAAGTCTCTCAAGCCTTTGATGCAGTGCCCTGCACCTAATTATAAAGCTAAAAATTGTCAGGATGTATTCATATGTATGTTGATTAGAAGTAAAATGAGATTATTATATTCATAAAAATCATAAATTAGACTTCATTTGGAATGCCATGTATGGTTTTGGTCTTCTAAGAAAGGATATTAACGTTGGATAGGGTTCAGAGGAGGGCTAGGTTAAGATCTCTTAACTTCTCTTGAGTAAAGAAAGAGGTTATATTATTGAAGGTTACAAGATTGTCTGGAATATAAATTGTATAAAGACCTTTGATTTCTTTGTGCTGTATTCTGAAGGTAATACAATGAAAGGACAAACTAGGCTCCATATAAGACATTTGTATTTTTTTAATAGGGTGATTGGTTTATAGAATGAGTTGCTGTTGGCAGTAGTGGAGGCCAGCATGTTATAGGAGTTAAAGAAGAGAATAAATGACTTCCTGAAAATAAAGGGTGGTTTTTAATTTATATTTTTCTCATGGGCAGGTGTGCAAAAATAGTCTTTAAGGTCCAAATTGTTCATATGCTATGTCCTGTTAAAGTATTCATGAGATACAAAATGTATTTCAGTAATTGCCACTAAAATTGATATTGTGCATTACAAAAGGCAGGATGTAATTATATATAGTTCATTTTTGCAAGTAGTGTAAAACAACCAATTAAACTCTTAAAAAGGCTAAATTAAATCTTAGAAGATGAAGGTCAA
This sequence comes from Limulus polyphemus, assembly GCF_000517525.1. Classification (NCBI taxonomy): domain Eukaryota; kingdom Metazoa; phylum Arthropoda; class Merostomata; order Xiphosura; family Limulidae; genus Limulus; species Limulus polyphemus. The sequence goes on from NW_013667072.1 coordinate 4,988, forward strand.
TATTGAGACAAAAGCCTACAACATACAATACTTCCTCTAGTATGTTTTTCATACATAATTTAGACTGTTTGGTGATTGTTAAGTGTGCCCATATTCTATGTTATCACATGAACTCACCATATTCTGTGGTATCACTTAACTTGCACTGTTTTCTTATTAGCCTTTGGGATTAATTCATATTTTCTTTGACATAGGCTTCATCTTGCCAGGTACCGATACGATGGCTAAACCTCCATGAATATCAAAGTAAGCAGTTAATGGCTGACAATGGTATTAATGTACAGCGTTTTAAAGTTGCTGGAACTAGAGATGAAGCTGAAGAAATTTCAAAAACATTAGGTAAGATTTTAAAGGATACCACAGAAGTCTTTAATATGATCACTTGAAGTTAAAAACAAAAGTATTGGATTCATAGTTTCAAAACTTTTAATGTGATAATGTATAGTTACAGGAATTTATGCTGGTTACAAACCAAAACAGTTTGAACATTCTCATTACAAAAATTAAATTATCTAAATTATACCATGTCATTTTTTTTCACAAACTTTGCTACCTTTTACCTTGTACTTCTCTAAAAAGAAATGTAAACATAAAATATTTGCTTTCTAACAGAAGAACTCTCTCGCATACTTCACTTATAGAATTATAGTGTTTCTGAAATGTGTTTATCAACTGAATGTATGTGCTGCACATCTTGTGTTAGGACTAATATTATAGATCTGTGTCATGTTACAAATGATGGTACTAAAAAAATAATGTACTTATTGTCTAGTCAGTTTATCATTTACATTTTCCTGTAAAATTCTATTTAGGAATGCTCCTGTCTCTTCATGAGACTGTTAGGCTAATAATTCAGATTAATTTCAAATATATTGCTATGATGTTTATCTTTTGTTGGTGGGTTCTTTTAAATTATCTGGTGAAAATAATTCAAAATCCAGTCCATATAAATTATATCAAATAGGTTTATTTACTCTCTTCACGTATCTACAAGCTTGCATAGTTGTACACTGTTGTAGGGCTATGTTATAAATGACATTAACTGATGTAAAACGTATCAACTTACTTGTACAAATAATAAAGGAGAACAAAATATTTCTTGAAAATACACTGACTTATTCAATTCTTTACTTTGAAATAAACTCTACAATCTTCACAACTATAGCCTTGACCATCTTTCAACTCATTTTCTATCTAACTTAATGATGCTTCATTGACTGTCATATTTAGAATGTACGCTTGTTCTAGATATTTCTAGGACTTGCTTGATTGTAATGTCGCTGCCCTCTAACTAACATCTACCTTAACAAATTAGAATGTTATAAATATAGCTTATAACATTGCCCCTTCCTCAATTATAAATTCCCTTAAATAGTCCTAATACAAAAAAAACTAAACCATACTAAATTATCTATTAACCAAGTCTTTTTGGTGGTATTTTCTTCCAAGGTTCATGGTATACAGATGAGATGACATCTTGTTTCCTCTGGCTGCCCTATTTCTGGATGAGTTCTTCCTGCCTTGGTGGTTGGGTGAATCCATTGGTAATTCCAACCTTGATGATCCATTGGAAGTAGTCTCAATGGGAACTCCAGGCTTCTCCACAGGTTGAGGCTCTGCTGACGAGTTCTTCTCTAGAGTTATCCATTTGGCTGTTCTCTCACTGCTGTACTTCCAAAGATGATGGATGACCTTTGGCTTGAATCATCTGTCATTCTGAATTCTTTAAACCACATAATTGTTTCTTTTCAGTACAGCATGTGACCCTCTGAAGCACTTTCTTAACTTAGGAATTCATTTGTTCTTGTACAACCACATCATGTCACCTCATTGGCATCCAGTCTTATTGGCATTAATATCATTGCTACTTTTCATTTTATCACTAGATGATTTAAGTCTTTCTCAAGTAAAGTCATGTATGTCATTGATGGTATTCCTTGATATCTGCACATGTTCTGTGTAAGATGTCCAAGTAACTGTTATCCAGACAAAAGCTCAAAAAATCCAGTGACACTTGTTTCTTTCCCAAACATCAATGATGATGGTATATTGCCGATAGCTTTAGTATTGCTGTATGATAACTCATCAGTAACAGTAAAATATCTGGATCCCGTGTTTTCTGATATTCATCCTCATATACGGCTAATTGATTTAACAGTGTGCGGTTGTATCTCTCCATCATGCCATTAGAAATGGGTGAAGGGCTGTTGTGTTTAATGCCAAAATTCTGACACATTTCTGAAAAGAAGTCTGATTCAAAGCTCCATCCCTGATTTAAGTGAAGTTCTGTGGGCACACCGAATATTGAAACAAATTCTTAGATGAGTTTCTTTGCAATAGTTCCTTCTTCCTGGTTAGAAACAGCAGATGCTTCTGGCTATTTGGTGAAATATTCCATCACAACCATAATGTTACTATGTGGAAAAGGGCCAAGTATTCTTCCTTTATGTTGGAATGTGTCAGTAATGCTTTGATAAAGAATTATATATTTGTCAAGTGTTAAATACCCATATTTTTTGTATTTATTTGTGGTAATATGCTTTATAGCTTCTCTCGTGAAAGTTGCTACTGTTTCAATTACTAAAGAAAGAACTACAAGAATGCACCATATTCAGTTTTTCTGACACCTAATGACTTTAAAAAAACATTTTTCCCATACTTGAAATCATATATCCAATACTCTCTTCTCACTTCTCACACAAAATTATCTCGATCTTCTTTCTGCCCCTAAGCATTGCTAAAAAATGTTAATGCCTTCAGTGCACCAGTCTAATATACCCCCAAAATTTCATGCCACTTTGGGACATGTATAAGTATATAGCATGTGACCACACTCCACCAATAATATTGCACCACCTATGTTGCCACAACTAGCTTCCTTTGATTCTCATGCTCAATTCTCACTTTCTCGATTGGCACAGCATCATTTAGACTTGTGTTTTTTTGCATGTGACTGTGTTTACGATTGTACTTCATTGACATTTCAATACCTTTTTCAACAGTTTTCTTTTACTGTGTTTGTATTCAACTATTTCAATTTTTATTTGCTTTTGTTTATTGTTACTAAATCATACAATAACTTAGAATGACTTCATGATTCAATGTATCAACAATGGAAGTTCCTGTTATGGTAGACAACGCTTGTGGTATAACTACCCAGGCATCGGGTTTGACTATCTGCTGACTAGATACAGGCCTTAATTTGCAGGAAGCTAGATTTTTATATTTGGCTGGCAATTTTTTCTCATTTTCAACCTGTCAGTGCTTATGAGGATGAATACAATCAAGGATAAGAAAATTGGATTCTTTTTTCTGGCACCTTATTATTTTGACATGTCACACTCTACTCTATAGGATATCTCACCTTCCACACTTTTTTTTTACAGCTGGTTAATGAAATATGTGATATATTACATGTTTCTTTTTCTCATAGCTTGCAGATATTGATGATATTAATGTTACCAGAATTCTCTACCATTCCTCTAACATCGTCCTATATCCAGACTGGTCCTTCCTCCTCAAAAACTCTGCTGCCTAGGAAGGCCATTTGGCTTTCACACCGATTCATTTACCTTCCATCTCCCACCTGTACTTCCATACTGTTCTTGATCAGCTTCTTTGTCTAGTTTGCTCCTTAAGATGTTATGTGGCACGTACTACCTCCTTTTGAGGTTCACCTTCCTGATCTTTTATTCCCTAAAACCCTTCTGTTTCCTATGATTTATCCCATGTCACACTAACTGGTTGGGTTCGTCAAATTCTTAGGCTGGTGTATTCAGGATTATCCATGAAAGGTCGTCGTCTCCTCAATGTTTCTTCTCATCAAATTTGTCATATTGCCATGTCTTGGGCTGCTCATATTCACCATTAGTTGGAAGAAATTGTTCAGGCCAGAATGTGGACTTTGTGGCTCGATCTGTACTATCTTGCTGTAGCTTTCTAAGTTGGATATTGTCTCCCTCCCATGGCGATTCTACACATGTCCATTTGCTTTTGTCTTGGGCATGTCTTTTTACAACATTTTATATATGTTTTCTTTTCAGGGGCCCTTTTTTACCACTACTAATAGGATCCCACTCTGCAATGAATGTTGCCCGGTCAGGTGTGTTTCCACTCAAACCCACACAATATACTGGTAGAGCTATAATGCTCACTGCAGATATGGATTGTTTTGCAAGACCACTAGTGGCATGCCTAGTGGTATATACTTATGTGTCTCTAGGTGTCTGTATGCTTAACCCAGTAGTGGACCATCACTCATGGACTATCATAAGTAAAGCAAAATGGAAGTCTTACCCATCCCTACCAACCTGTTGATTGCATAAATCAGGGAGGGTTTGCTTTTCAAAATAGGGAATAGTGGACCACCCATTGCACTTTCTCCAGGGTGATGTTCTTCTGGACTTTACCGTACAACACAACCACACATTTATCCACTCAATGAAATGAGGACAAAGCTGGGTTCCCTCCTCCTTTTCCCTTGGAAGCTTATTCCAAGTAGGACTGAATGTTGATTAGAGCAGACCAGCATATGAGGAATCATCCTCGTAATACTTGGTTCAGAAAGATACTACCTTGTTCCCACAGTTGAGTGCAGTAGAGGCCCCCTTTCTTGTTAATTCGGGTTGCAAGAGGTTTCCTTCCCTGCTTCTACAGTTGAGTTTGGGAGATTGCATCTGCCTCATAATGCTGAAAATAGATGTATGTACACTGTACCTACAGTTGAGAAAGTGTTCCACATCCTCCTTATAATTCTGGGTGCAGGATATGTCTTCCCTGCAATTACGGTTGGGGGAGTAATGATTTCTGCTCTTAATACCAGTTACAGGTATTGCCCTGTTCTTAGGAGTGAGTTGAGGCAATGACATGACCCTGTAATGCCGGTTTTGTTTGATGTATCTATACAACATGGTCCATATACCCTAGCCACAGTGTTTATGTTGCTCTAATTTCATTTTTACCTGGGTGATCCTCAACCTCTAATGCCGAGAATGGGTTGTGGAACCTCGTCTGTTCGGTTGAGGTTGGATAGGTACCTAGCTGTGACTAGATGTTTTTCTCCATCGTTATATTTCAGCAAACTATCCCTTGACTTCCTGTTTTTCCTTGTGAGTATCAAGTTTGCTTTGTGTCTTCATTTCATAGAGCAGTTCTTGACCTATGGGAGCCGGCTGTTTTCTGGTCTGGTTTGTGCAATGGAGGACGATTCATATTTTAATTTTTTTTACTATGGATTGCACCTCTCGGAACAATTAAGCTTGTGCACATCCTTTTTGTTTTCTGCCCATGTCAGGTTCATTTCTGTCATATGGGGTGAAGAGCATACCTGTTCCAGAAGTAGTGTGGTGCCCTGCATGTGTGCTTCGATTTTATCTCTGAGCACACCATTTATTTCTAGGCAGTCGCTTTCCTCTTGGTTTCACTGTTAGGAACCTACACTGGCCCTTACACCTTCTCAGTGTGGGATTCTAAATTTGTGTGATAGGAGGTAAGACTGTATTGGAAGTTAACATTTTCTTACACTGAAAATGTATTTCCGATAGGTACTTACCTCCTTTCACAGAATTCTCTCCCTTCCTCCCCACTGATAATGTTATTCATTTTTTATCGTGAGGATTGAGTAGGAGAAACGAAGGAAGCTAGCTGCACCAATATAGGTGATGCAATACAATTGGTGGAGGGTGGTCACATGCTATATACATGTTCAATAGTGTCACAAATTTGTGGGGTATATAGACTGGTGTGCTGAGCATTAAAAGTTTTTAGCAATGCTTAGGGGGCAGAAAGACGATCGAGGTAGCTTTTTGTGAGAGGAGGTATGTACCTATTGGAAATACATTTTCAGTGTAAGTAAATGTGAACTTTAATTCGGGCTAAACTGAAAACATGTAGAGTTATAAGTAATATAATTCTTTGACTTTTATCTTATAGATGTAAAAGAGTTTGTGATTAAGGCCCAGATCCTAGCAGGTGGTCGGGGTAAAGGTACTTTTTCCAGTGGCTTGCAGGGTGGAGTAAAGTTGACAACCAAGTAAGTAATAATGTATTTATTTAGAACCCACATTTGGTTGTCTAGTGACAATTTTTCTAATACATTTGTAATTTTGAAACATTTTGAACTTTTGACATAATAAGTGTATCGGTGAATAGTATTTGAAATTTACCATGTTACCTTGCTGCACTGCAAAAAAATAATTTGAAGACAACAGTAATGGTACCATTTTTTTTTTATACTTTTCGCAAGACGTAATTCTCTAGAAAGTTTCATTCCTTTAACATGTAAAAAGATATACCTTTTTAGTAACATGCTTTTGTTTTAAAACTTTCGTTAACATGATCTACCCATGTAAATGTTAAGGTATTGGTGTTAAGGGGTTATTTTGGTGTATATAATGCCGTGTTTTTGTGGGTTTACTCTATATTTTCCAATTATCTTTAGTTAGGAATTTTTTTTATCCGTTGACATTGTTTTGAAAAGAACGTAGTGACAGTTTCAGGGTAAGAGTTTGGTTAATAGATTTTGGTAGAATTATTTCATGATATAAGAGTATGGTTGAGTGCATAGTAGGATTTGCTAATAGATTAATTGTTGGGCTCTTTTAACTGATTACATTTAACTAAATCTCATAAGACTAATCTTTCTATTTTCAGCTTGTTTTGTTTTTCCAGACTTTATTTTTTTTTGAAATACCCTTCATTTGATATGATAGACAGCTTCAGGTATAATAAGTTATGGTTAAGGTACTTTTTAAATCCTGAATGTTGTATGTTAAATTGTATCATATACACAATGTAACAAATATCAAGCTGAAAATACTATTAATAATTTTCCATGGGTTTCTCCTTACAAATTTCTATAAGTCTATTAAGACTACTCAACTTTTGTTGATGAAAATATACAATATATCTTGCCATTTCTCAAGCAACTTTTTATACAAAGTTAGTAAACTTTATTATGCTAAAAAAGTGCTGTAAGTATACGTAAAACTATTTTTGTATAAAAGTAAATATTCATTTATTTTTCACTTTATTTTTTTTCAATGTGAAGCTTCACTAATAATTTTTGTTATATAGTCAAGTTTACAATATATGAAGTAAAAATTCTCAAATTACTGTAGAATCGAAATGTGTGAAAAGTTTGTTTATAGTTGCATGGATATAAAATTATCAAAACAAAGGTGCATCTACATATATTTTTTCTCAATAATTTTAAATAAATAGCTGTTATTTTTATCAACATGTATTATTTTAATGAGCTGGAGTCCTGTTGTGCTGCTTTTCTTTTGTCTAGTCTTTTTATTAAATATATTTATTGTTAACAGGAAATTATTAGGATGTGATAAATTAATTTTAATAAGTTTATTTGTTTGTATAACAGTAGTGTATATTTCTATGAAAGTATTTAAATTATATTTTAGCTATACATTTTTATTACAACAGAGTATCGGTTGACTCTTTGTAATATATTTTTTGAAAATTTCAATTAAGTTAATAGAAAGTTAGGAAAGGCAAAGGTAGACACTTGATTTGCTTTCCATTTTTGTTGTAGCCCAAAAGAAGTGACACCAATAGTTGAACAAATGCTGGGACATAAACTAGTAACCAAACAAACAATTGGAGATGGTGTATGTGTTAAAAAGGTAATTCCTTTGCACTTTTTTTTTATCGGTATTACTTTGCATTTAAATCATTTCGATGTGTTGATAATTGTGAAGAAACCTATTTTATCATTACTATTTTGGCCTAATAATGTAACATTTGTAATAAAAATATAAAACAACTTGCTAAAAATGTGTATTTTAATAGACTATTCTAAATTGTCTTTACAATAAACATCTGGTTAAACCACCATTCTTATAGTCTTATAAAGTTTTAATATTCAGGATAAAATCATGTATCACTACAGATTTTAACCCTACGGGTCTGATGGGTCTTCCTATGGTCATGTGTCAAAGGCAATATCATCACGTTTGAAAACTTACATTCAAAATTTTATGTATATCCTCAAATTATCGATATTGACAAGCTAGAATATAAACTAAGAACCTCCTATTTTTTCTATTTGCTGAGATATTGCTATTTAGTGAATCAAACACATTGGCCCCACCCACCTCTTTCCATTTTTGGAAACACTTGCTTAGGTACACCTATTTCTGTATGTGACATGTGAATAACCAATCAAAAGCTCAGAACATCCCCCCACATGGTTCTCTGAGTCTTTTTATATAATTTTTTGGTCTGTTTCCTATTTCAAGCTCACTTTATCAGTACAAACATAGTTTCAAATTGTAAACCATTGCTTTTTCCACAGCTTGATTCATTTGCCATCAGTAACTATTTATCAGTATAATAACTTTTCCTGATGTTTTTTTTTTCTGTGATTTTGTAAATGTGACAGACATGAGTTGTATTATGCTTTTAAAAAATGTAAATGTAACACCTCTGACCTGTTAATGACTTGCCATCAGGTGTTCACCAGCACAAATGTTGTGAAATTTAGTGATGGCAAAAATTTATTTGTCACCTAGTGCCTTTGTCTTCTAAAACCTGATCGAAATGTATGTTTTTTTTTTAAATTTTGAAACCATCATGGACAAAATTGACTTGGACTAACATGATTAAAGTTTTTAAATTTCAAGTAACTCCATTTTTGTAGTTTTTACTTTCTTTTTTAATACTTTTGTTGTATTACAACTTTCTATAGCTAGAGAAGTTATGTATATATATCGATTCCTACTTTTCTTTATAAATTTAAAATTTTTCTTGTACTTGTAATAAATATCTAGTCATATTATTTTTGAGAAAACTCTTAAATGATAATCGTTTTAAATTTAATTAGTAATGTTATGGTTTAAAAAGTTTCAGAGTTTAACCTGATTATTTAGTCACATTTGTTTTGTTTTTTACTGTAAAAATACTATTTCTTATGGATTGGTTTTTGTGAAGATGCAGTTTTGAGGATGCTTTTTTAATGAAGTGATAATTGAACAGTAAATTATATGTTAAATCATCTCTGGTTAACATATTTCATATGTACTTTAAACCTATCAGTGTGATAATAATTTTCATGAAAGAATACTATTCAAAATGTAATTTTTAAGGCCTTCCACAATTATTACAATGATAAAGATATCCAAAAGAGAAGTAAAATTAGTAATCACATTGTGACAGTTAACACAGAGAAGTTCGAGAATAAGTGATAGTACATCAAATAGTCAGGCTAAAATTATGGCCACTTTTCGTTTTTGTTTATTATTGCAGAATCTACATGAGTGCACAAACCGTGCTACTTATATTTTCCAGTTATTGGCATATTTTAACATAATCTTGGTAAGATTTGTTTATGTAATATTATGAAGAAATGTGAAAGATTAGTGTGCCATTTATGTGCAAGTCTGAACAATCTGGATTTAGCCTAGAAAGTCAGAAATGTTTTTTTTAAACAAAAATGTGTTTAATGAGCATGCCTTTTTTTGAGGGGGTGGGAATGGGCCAGACAAAGAAACACATTTTCATGTTTTTTATAGAACCATAAACCCAACACCTAGTTTATTTGTTTTTCTTGAACTTGTGACCTTCTATACATATTACTCAATATGTATATCAGCTTTAAAATTTACTGTCATCTGTAGCGAGTATCAAATAAGCATTCGTATATCTTAACTGCATTACTTCACAACCTACAATGAAACTTGCTTCTTCATTACATGAATGTTGTTTTAGTGATATTGAAGTAATATGCAAAGTGTCCCTTCAAAAAAGGTGATTGTACAGCATAAAAATTTTTCATGGAATAATTGAATATTTTTTAAAAAGGGAATTAAATGTTTCTGTAATATCCTTGTTCGTTCTTTTACTGTGTTTTTCTTTTCATGTTTTGTCTATGAATATATGCTATTTACAGAAGAGAAGACTAAATTGTAAAATAATTGGCAGGTGATGATAGCAGAAGCTTTGGATATTGAGAGAGAAACCTATTTGGCAGTTCTGATGGACCGAGAAACTAGTGGACCAGTGATTGTTGCCAGTCCAGCTGGAGGTGTGGACATTGAAGAAGTAGCTCATACCAATCCTGAACTTATATTTAAGGTCAGTATTTTTTTCAGTTACTTTTTTTTCATGTTTTTTTTAGACTGAAAGTTTTGAGTGTTTTGATAATTTATTGATATTTCCACTTTATATAAAAGTAGGAAAACACATACGGGAGTCACAAACACTGAGTAATGGCAATTAGATAACAAGTTTATTAATGGTATAAAATATTATCACAGAATGTAGAAAATTCCTAAAGCAAAGTTAAATTCCTCGTGAATGCGGGAATGTAATATTCCAATCACTGGAAAGTATGGAATAAAAGTGAAAAAAGCTATACAGTGAACTAGTATTTTGTATGGGAGCCTTTTTATGCAGAACATTACTCATTGTTGACATACAGTTTATCTATGTGCGATTGTTAAATATTGTTCCATATCTCCTGCATTACTCCCCATAATTCAGCCATTACTCATTGTTGACATACAGTTTATCCATGTGTGATTGTTAAATATTGTTCCATATCTCCTGCATTACTCCCCATAATTCAGCCAAGTTGTTTGGTTACCTTTTAACCAACAGAGTTTAGTGAAGCCCATACATCCTCAAGCATGTTCTTATCAGGACTTTATGCAGTCCAAGCCACAATTATATGTTCCATTGGACTCTTTATCACCAAGAAATGTTCATGCTGGGAATAATTGTCTTGGTGGAGGATGATTATGTTCCTGAGGGAATAGAATGACCAGTCAAAATCTGCTTTACTTGTCAGCAGTGAGGTTTCCATCAATTTTATTGACATTCATCACACCACTGGCTGAAATGTAGTTCCAAATTTGTAGATCCAACATCATGCTTTATTGTATACACCTGGAAAAAAGTTAAGCACCCCCAAATATTTTTCAGGATTGCTTATTGAAAATAAGG
>NW_013667072.1:16829-21403 GCF_000517525.1 Limulus polyphemus
CCTTATTTTCAATAAGCAATCCTGAAAAATATTTGGGGGTGCTTAACTTTTTTCCAGGTGTATAGATCTTTTACATTGAATTGTTCTGCAACAAGTAATGACAGTTAAGTCACATGGTGGAGATGAAAACAGCATCATAGTCAAAGCTGGATTCATTTATAAAGAGCATGTATCTCCAGATTTGCTTATCTGATTGTTTGTAGTTCCATGTACATTTCATAGTTATCTCTTCTTAGCAGCAGTTTTTGAGCAGCTACACATCCATTGAGACAACTTTATGCTAATATTTATTTTACTATTCCCTAGGTAATGTTCACACACTGTATTTAAAGCAAGACTATTGGCAGATGTATACTTGTCCTCCATCTATCTCATAACGAATATACCTTGAGATATTTAACATAGTAGTTGGAGAGATTTGGTTTTTAGTATTTACTAATGTTAATAAAGCCAGTTTCACATACCCTTTTAAGAGTTTTACATAGAGCTTCTATTAAAACATAGAGTATTATTGTAGTTTTTCACATAATGTATTCATGTCCAACTAAAACTGATTTCTACTTGAATATAATTAATGGGAATAATATGATTGTCTTTAGCTTTATAGGCCTTTTAATAATATGTCACTTTCTGACTAGTTGAATGACACCAACCAGTGTAAACTATCATCACTACTTTGGCACAGTTCTTTTTTTACATGACAATGGGGTAGCAATCCCATTGATCTTCTTTATATATGAAAGAGTTAATTGCACTTTATAAGAATGATGTTCCTTATCATACACTGCAATTTGAACTCTTCCCTCCATGAATAGTAAATTAACAAACCAATATTCTGTCAAAACGAGTAGTATGTTCCCCAAAAATAAAATCACTTCCTTATGCTTATAAATTGTTGTTTGTAAACACACAGATCACTGTTCTGTTTAAACATGTAGTATGTGTCCCCCCCCAAATAAAACTACTTCACTATGCTTATAAGTTGTTGCCTGTCAGTTCACTATTATACTAGCATAATGTGTTTCCATGTATTTCCTCCAGTGCTCAGTCTGACTGTATTAATTACTCACTATTGCCAGATGTTTTAATTTCTATTGTACGAGCTACTGGAAAAGACAGTGAGGTCAATCTCACATTTTTACAGATGTTCTGTGGGTCCTTCATCATGTGTGGATGTGAACTTCCAAATCCATGTTTACAAAGGCATAAAAGTCCATCGAAGCTACAATGGACGATTTGACAGTTGTTTAGTCAAACGGAATTGCCGTGATTCTAGTTTCTTTTGTCATCTTTCTCATGAAAATAATTATTCATTTCTAAGTGTGGCTAAAAGCTTGTGAACTTTTACTTGTGAGCCTTCATCATCTTTAAATCCTTGTTTATTACCTTGTTAATGGTACAAGGAGATATGCCCAACTTCAAAACAATAGCCTTTATGGGTTGGGGGCCATTTTTCATAACCATAGCATTCACTTTCTAGGTAAGGGTGTTCAGGATTGTTCACTTTGTACCTTCAAAAGTATTGGTATACTTGAAATTAAGTAACTGAAAAGTTTTTAAATTCATTTGTTCTGTTTAAAATTAGTCATAGATTTCAGGCAACTTTGTTCTACTTTAAAATTTACAAATTGTTTTCCTTGTTCTAACATTTTTTGTAACTTTCCCAACAGATATAATTTAACACACAAATACTTCCACAGTTCACAAATGAAAGGAATATTTACAGAACCTATAGAAAAATCTTAAACCTTTATATTTACTCTAATTTTACATGATAGTATAATACATGCTCTATACAGTCACATTTAAACTTTCTTTATAGCTGTTTTGAAAGTTGTAGTTCATTGATAAATGATCAAACTACTTGATGTGACACCATAACAAAGTTTCATCCAAGGCTTGTACAAAAAGTAAGGGAAAAGTTTGAAAATCAAGAAATGTATTATCAATATATTGCTATTGTTCTTAGCAAAAATAGTTAATTTCTAGAATGTGCAGAAATTTTTTTTTAAATTGATGTGGGTTGTTTTCACAACTGTGCAGAAATGAGAACATTAACTTTATATTCATTTTTCTTCATGACATACATTAAATATATGTCAAATTAAAGAAATATCAATTTCAAAATACTTTTAAGTTAAAATTGTTGAAATATAGTTGGCTTTACCATATAAAGTTTACCTTAAAATTTTTGTCTGAAAAAATTTTACCAAGTGGTGAAAAAACATGAAAAGACAGAGGAAATCCAGACTCAGGCATAATGATTTATAATTAAGCTACTCTTTTAATCCTAAATACTGTACATAAAAATGTATTATACACACAATTTAATACAATTGCACTTGTTAACATTTACGAATAAAGAAAAATTTATTAATTTATCAGTCACCTGTTGCAAAAATACTTTGTATACTTTTTCAGACTTTAAAAAGTTTGGTTTAAATGGCAAAATCCAGTGAAATATTGGAAAACCAACAAACATAAAAACTTATAGAAGTTGCTTAAATGCAGATGTTTTTTTTCCTACATACTTCATAATTTGGCCACTGTAGCTTGAAATCGGGGGTGTGTAAAAATATCACTTCAGATCTATCTTTTGTCTCCCATAAGTAAATGCACAGTAATCGTTTTCATTCAATATCAGAACTCATTGATTGAGTTGGCCAATATGAAACAGTTTTATGAAACACTATGTATTTTTTGATGTATAATACTGTAACATTTTTCCAGAGTTGTTATTCCAGAAAATTCGATATTGCTTTACATGTTTTGCCAATGTTTGAGCCTTAAATGTTTATCTATACGTAACAGTTACTCAAATGTTTTTTTTTAGCCAATCAAGGGAAAGATTAATCATTTTATTTTTTATTCAAACGAGTATTTAGTCAAAGTAAAAACCTAGCATTTTTGGATACTTTTCAAGTCAAATAACATAGAAAAAGGTAAAAATTAGAATAACATCACTATATTTTGTAAGATATTTTTTATATTTATATCTTTATCTTACAAAGTTTGAAAAAGCATTAAGGAACAAATAAGAATAAACTGGAAAGTATATACCTATGTTCAGATGGTATCGTATTATTATGTTAACAAGTAACAACAACATTTAATTTCCCCATGCTAGCTGCGGTAAGGTTTCATTTTTACAATGATGGTGTGATACAGTTAACTTTTTAAAAGTTAAATGGATAACACTGTAACAAAATTTTCAGTAATTTTTACTTGAAAAAAAAACTTCCACTAAAATAATAGTGTTTTGGATTAATCAGAGTTGACAATATAGTACTAAGGTAACGTAAATAAGTCAAAGTTAAGATATTCTGTAACTGATTAGCTTAATCAGGTTATAATCCAGCAATTTTGAAGCTTATATCTTATTTTCCTATTAATCACATTAATAGAACAAAAATTGTTAAAATTAAACATTTCAAATTTTAAAATTAAAGTTAAGTAGCTATAATTATTTGTAATCATGTATAGAAAAAACAATTATTGCATTCTTTGGTAAACAAGGTGTTTGTTTTCAAAACTTTTTAAAAAGTCATAACTTATACATTATACCACTTGCATTTTCACTTCTTTTGGACACCGACATTAAAAGAAAAAAACACCTTTCTTCTGAGGATTCTAACTTCTAAACAATGAAAAATCAATTCTGTTTTTGTTCAGCATAAAGCCACACATTAGCTATCTGCACTCTGTTCCCCACAATGAGTCTGTGAACTTATTGCTGACCCACCAATGGACAATTAATTCTGTAACAGGTCTATGTTATAAGAGCTGCAAGTGTCCTAGACAATACTAACTTTTATGAAAAATCTCCATAAAGTTTTAGACACATTGTTAAAGTGTCTGGTAAAAGACAAGGCATGAAAATTTACCATGGCAATGTTTAATTGATGTTCATATTGTTGTACTAGCTTAGAAATGATCAGTTATTGGCTGAATCTTTGACTGGGTTACCATAGTCTCCAGACGTGTTGATTTCAGAAAACTTCAATAATGCTTATGGTAGTTAGTAATGGTGGATGTTGCCAGTCAGTTGTCATCACTCTCGTCAACAGTTCAAAATTAGTGACAGTGGCAAATAGCTTTATTAGCTTTGCTATAACAAAGGCACTAATCAGTTAAGTTGAACAAACTTGAATTAATTAAAAATAATAATGAAGGAAAATTACATTGGTAGTATTTTGGTTAATTATTTTTGTGGCAATAAATTTAATCATAATTTTTATTACTGGATAGTTGGAATAATCGGAAACATTAGCTCATTATTTTGGTGTCATTCACCTCTGTTTAATTGTAATTTTTTTTTATTAATTGATTATTTTACATGACACTAAATGATGTAATTGGTACTCATAGTTAATCGATTACATTGAGTTAATTGCCCAGTTCTGGTTCTAGACTTGTAGTTTTTACTTAATACTATAAAAATATCTAAGGTGAAATATTTCAGTAATAATTATAGTATTTTGGTACTTGTGTATAAAGTAGTTTTAAGTGAGTTATGGAAGGTTTTGCGTTTTGTACCAGTACTTCGTCCCATTTAAACGAATCTTCGTAAAATT
>NW_013667072.1:22192-40192 GCF_000517525.1 Limulus polyphemus
GTATAATATATATATATATATATATATATAAATGTGTGTTTTTATTCATGAATTATTTATTTGCAGTAGTTACTTTGATTTGAATTCCACTCTATTTTGCATGTTTAGAAAATGTATTTTCAGTTTTTAGAATTTTTATTCCATCTTTAGGAACCAGTTGATATCATAAATGGTCTGTCTGAAGAACAAGCAAAGAGACTTGCTGAAAATTTAGAGTTTAAAGAAGAACTAAGAGACCAGGTGTGTAAAACTACTAAACTACATTCAGAATAATTTTTGTCTGTTTGTTCCTAGCTAGTTGTTTCTCTTTGTGCAAAAAAAAAAATGTAATGTTACATCACAAAGCACTATAATGATTGTGTATTGTCAGTAAATTATTTACACAAACAAATATAATACTGAAAGATGGTAATTCTAAAAGAAATGTTTAAACCTCATAAAATATATTTAAGAACAAAAAATAGTGGAAAATTACTGTATTTTAAATTAATAAGAAAATGAGCAATTAGATAAATATAAATAAAATGTTTGTCTTTGTGACAATTAAACATATATAGAAGCTAGTTAAGGAAATTAAATTAATTTGCATTGAACCATGTGATGAAAGGAGCAAAAACAGAAAAGTTTTCCATAAGAAGAAAACTATCCAGTTATAAGGCTTAATAAAATCTGGTTATTACCATTTAAAAGAAGGTTAAATTGGTGGATAAAATATTGGAAGATCCTAGCTCCAAATTTATTTATTCCAGCTTTATTAGGACAATACCTTGAGGTAAATTCTAATTCTGATACAGTACATTGCCTCCGCTCACATAAATAGCTATTCTCATTCATTGCTGCCCTTTATATGCAAAAAAAATTTTATGCATGCCACAAGCCTTTTATCTCCCCTCAATGAAATTGACTGATTCCAATGCATCTCTCAAGCAAATCGTCATTGAATATGTATTTTACTTTAACTTCATTTTCCAGTCTTTATTTTTTACATCAAACACTTTTGTTTGATATATATTTCTACAATTAATTCTGAGGTTCATGTTACCACTTCGAGTTTCATACTTCTTACTAGCACTATTTCACAGGCTGCAGGTGGGGAAGACCCATCATTAGATTTATCTGTGATTAACTGCCATAAGATTGATCATTATATGGGTCATCCTCCTTCTCCTGACCTTGCCCCACTTCCTCCTGAGCAAGCAGAACCTGTTCCGGCCATTGAAGATTTTGATAGCCTCTTTCCACTATCAGATCTTGCCGTGTCTTTCTAGGCCCCACCTGCAGAATGTGCTAGGCCTAATACCGCATTTCTAGACATGATTTTTCAGGTATATGATGTTTTGTCCATTTCCCCAATTACCTATGATCCCCATACTTCATTGTTGGATGATAGTAATTCCTATCTGTATTTATTTTTCCTATCCTCCCTGGATATTAGGGTTAATGCTAAGCAATTTGCTACACAACTGGGGCTACGGATCAGTTTGCATTAGCTTACCATCAACCTGACTGTCCATTTCTTGACTTTCAGCAGTTGAGGTCGATTTTACTGGTGTGGGGGCTGTCCCTGATTTTCCTGTATGTTTCACCCATTCCCAGTTTCATGCCTTTGTCTTTCCCTTACTGCCCTGAGGGTTTTTCGAGGGAAAGCCTCTCCCTTATTATCTCCGTGTTGGCTCTCGCTTTACACCTGTGGTTTCTTTGTTGTGGGGTTCTTCTGGGTCAAGATGAGGCTTTGTCCCAGATTTGTTTGCCACCCCTTTATCTTGGGGATTTACATATGGCCCCTTTTCTTTGGTGGTATGTTTTTGATCAAGTACCTGAGACTGTGGAATCACATGTGGAGTCTGTGTGTCAACATTCTACCTCTTCCTCTTTGGTAGCACATTTGCCACAGTCAGAGCCAAGACAAGCCCCTATTTCTGCTTCCTGCCCTAGTTCTTCTCAGTCTTTACCTGTTCCTCCTTCCAGGTGTTTCTCATCTTGTTGTATTATTCAAGGTAGATGGGCACGTCACCAACAGTACTAGTGACTACCCAGTGGGTTTTGGTCCTGTGGGAGCTCGATTGTATGAATTTGTTCCCCTTCAGCAATCTTTCACCACAGATCCATGGATTCTTCAGGTTTTATCGGAGGGACTTGTCCTACAATTCCCCCTCCTTTGTCTCAGGTGCCCATTTTCTTCCCCCATGCCTCGGGATCCTACCACCAGCCAGTGTCTGTCAGATGTGGTACAAGACCTTCTGTCTCAACATGCCATCGAACCTGTTTGTTGTCCCCTAGAAAACTGGAGACTGGCAGACTGTAATAGATTTGTCCCACCTCAATCAATTTCTCCATCTGCCCCGTTTCACCATAGAGTCATTTCGAACCCTCAGGTGGGCTTTTTATCCCGGCTTATGGATCACTAAGATCAACGTCATAAATGCTTATTTGCATATCCCAATATCTCATCAGTCGCAATCCTATCTTTGGTTTATTCACCATGGGGTGGTTTATCAGTTTTGTACATTGCCCTTTGAGCTGACTTCAGCCCCATAAGATTTTTGTCAGGTGGTGAGAGCATTTGCTTGTCACTTACATGCTCTCGGGTTGCACTTTCCTCATTTTTCCTCATTATATGGACAACTAGCTACTGTTAGCTCATTCTGAACAGGAGTCCGCCCTTCACACTCAATAGCTGCTTCTGGAGGCAGCTCAAGTTGGAATAGTCATTCCTGCGACATACCCAATATCTTGTCCATTAGGGTGTTTTATTTTTTCATCACCCATCTCAGTCAGGCCCAACCTTCTCCTCTTCGACTTCATTCGATGGAGCTTTCAGTTCTCTATGCTATTACAGCTCGTGAGGTTCTGTTACTTTTGGGGATGTGGTCTTCCATAGCAGCCCTTGTCCCCTTAAGTCAGGCTCGTACGCGTGTTTTTCATGACCAGTGGGATCATTTGACCTCTCTTACTACTCTTCATCCTACTCTTGTCGATGATTTGCATTGGCTTCCTTCCATGGTGCACATTCCCACCTATTTATTCCTGGGAAGCCGTCCTCTATTCATGATCTTTCTCTTTCCACCCTCACCAATTGGGTTTGGCTTTTATTTCAAGTAGCTTATTCTTTTTTATCATCTTCCTCCCATTCTTTGTTCTGGGTGTCTTTTTGTCAAATTCAACACCTTACCTTTTTATTGGTGTCTCATCTTTGTCGTCCTTTGGAGGGAATTCTTCAATTAGGCAGGTAGACTATCCCTAATATGTTTGTCTCTTCACTATTTGCATAGGATTACTGTTTCTTCCTCTACGGGCTATCGTCTTCCACCTTTAGCCATTCTTAAAACTTCAGTGAGACTTTTACCGAGTATTTTTTTTTCAGGTGCCTTTTTTTTCTTTTTATTATTTCTCATTGTTTGGGTCCTGGATCAGGTATTCTTTAACCGATCAAATCCGCACTGTAAGACCATGTCGACTTGCATATTATATCTCTATGGCCACACAACTCACACTGCGGACATGGGCTGTTCCACAAGATCGCTTGTAGGTTTATCCTCCTGATGGAATGGGTAAGGAAGAAGGGGATAGCTGCCCATCCCTGCCATGTCTTGTACTGAATAAATCGGTATGGTCTAATTTTGAAAATATGGTTTTGTCATCACCAATTGTACTGTCTCAGGTGTTGTCATTCTTTCAGACTCTCCACCGTGTTCCCCCCCCCCCTTTTCTTTTAGTGGAGTTTGAGAGTCCTTACCACTTTCCAGTTCCAAGCCGCTGGGGTGGTGGATTGTGGAAGCATCCTCCTGAAATGAAATACAAATAAAATATAGAAATGATTATAAAACCATTCAGTTGAGAGTAGGGTGGTGGTGTTCTGCTGGTGTAGATGACATAATATCCTCCAATATGGAATAAATATAAATGTGAGTGAGCCATTAAAATTGCAGTTCACCCTTATGATTGGGATTCTTCATCCTACCCCCATGTGAATGTCAGTTTCCAGGATTTGGATTTAGAGTTGAACCAATCAACATAACTCCTCACACATGTATTACAAATGTCTATATTCCTCACTCAATTATACTCTTGTTACTCCATCTGTGTTGTGCATCACAGTGGAGGTACTTATTACAGTTCTTCCCCTTCTACTATCCCTTGATGATTATTATTCCGAGGATGTTACTGTGCTTGGGGCGGTTCCGGTCAATTTCAATTTTGAGCGAGCTGGTTTACATTACGCAGACATCTTTTCGATACCAGATGTCGTGTTCCCAGATTGATCTGTCAATTTCTTACATTAACATGTGCCCCATTCTTGATTCCCTCTGGTTTCATAAACTTGAGGTGAAAATGGTATTATTCTCTTTCCTACCCCCACCAGATGGCTGGTTTTTGGGTTGTAGTTGACTTACCAATGGTGTGATCCTCATTCTACACCTGTGTGGATGTCAGTTCCCAGCAGCACAGGTTTTTGGATGTAGGTGACTTGCTGTGTATAGTCCGTCGCACCCTAGCCACTCTACACCTAGGACACATCCTTTTACTTTTACCCACTTTTATATTTTATAGGATAGAATTTTATAAATATTGTATTGTTCGGATCACCATCCGACCGTAGTGCTCTCCCACTTTGTGGTGCTCCTCTGTTTTTCCAACCATATGTGCGACATCTTTCTATGATGGCAAAGAGTATACCTGGTTCAGAGTTGGTGCGGTTCCCCATATCAGATCTTAGATTCTGACTGTCTCATCTTTAGGTGTGTCCTTTGTATGCTTCTTTCTTTCTCTCATACCAGTCCCTCTACCTATTCAATGTGGGATTCTAACTATTTATGTGAGAAGAGGTAAGGTACTGTATTGGAAGTTATAATATTCCTATACTGAAAATGTATTTCTGATAGGTACTTCCCTCCTCTCACACTTTCCACCCTTCCTCCGAAATGAAAACTGGTGCTTCCATCTTCTGTCAAAACTTGAATTGAATAAAGTGAGTCACATGTGTCTTGAGAGTATGTTGCACTCTTATTGGTGGAGGTTGTCGCATAATGATTTGCATGAGACACACATTGGAATCAGTCAATTCCAAATAAGAGGAGATAAATGGCTTGTGGCATGTGTAAAAACTTTTTTAATATAGAGGGCAGCACTGAATGAGAATAACTTTTTGTGTGAGAGAAGGTACATAACTATCAGAAAAATATTTTCTTCAAAAAAATATGATCAACTCGGCAACCTCAGTAAGATAAATTGTTAGAAGTTAATTATATTTGATTCTGATTCAGAAAAGTACAGGTGTAAAAATCTGTGTTCATTTTTCTTCCATTAGGCTGCAAATCAAATAAAGAAAATTTATGAGCTGTTTCTCAAAGTTGATGCTACACAAGTAGAGATTAATCCCTTTGGGGAGACACCAGATGGCCGAGGTAGTGTTTTTGAATATTAATTCTTAACGTGAATGTTCCTGGTTTATCAGGTGTATGTAGAAGAACTTGTTCATTATCTAGAATCTTTTTTTCTCTATATTTTATATTTATTACAATTCTTAATGGGAAAAGAGCTTAATTTTAATATATAATAAATAAACTTAGTATTCCAAAAATTGTTTAATCTTGAAATCTAAGTTCAAGGGAGGTCCAGTTCAATGAACACTTTGATCAATGTGTGTTATTGGTTATATTAGTTTTGGAGAATTCCACCTCTCATCAGTAACCTTGAATACAAGGTAACCTAAGAGAGATAAGCTAGACATATATCGTGAAAAGTATCAAACATGTGAATGCACTTTATAGTCACTATGAGAAGAACCTATACACTGGATAGATGAAGTGAAGAAAAAGTGTCAATGGGCACTATTCAGTTCTTCACAATATATGGCCATTATGTAACCCAATAACACACATTGATCAAAGTGTAAATTGAACTGGACCTCCCTTAAACTTAGACTTCGAGATTAAACAATTTTTGGAACACTAAGTTTATTATATCTGCTATTGTGTGGCTATATAATGTGAAGAACTGAATGGTGGCCAATGACACTTTTTCTTCTCTTCACCTATCCAATGTATAGGTTTTTCTCATAGTGACTACAGAGCACATTCATACCAACAATATGTTTGAATTTTAATATATGTTATTCAGAGTTTTCATGTAATGCCCCAGTATTGTTAATTTCTAATGGTAATTGTAATTGTGCTATAGTAAGTTGCAACCATTAGTTGTAGATATTTAGATGCTTAAATTTCTGTGTTGATCCATGTTGGACTAAACTGTGCACTGAATTAGAAGTTAAATTTTTAATGAACAGTGTGTGAATAAACTGCTGGTAACATTAAAATAGTTGATATTTATGGTTTATTTTTTTCATAGACTGTTCCTTGCCAGAGAGATTTATCCCTCAAACATCCCATTGTCAAATGTTACTAAATCAAGAACTAATAAAATGTGATGAAATTACTCATGCCCAACAAAACATGCATACTTTTCAAAACTTTTGTACAAATTGGGAAGCACAATGAAAATCTTGATTCATTTCTCTTTTGTTTTTAGTGGTTTGTTTCGATGCCAAAATGAATTTTGATGACAATGCAATGTTTCGCCAGAAAGAAATCTTTGAACAGGAAGATTCGTCAGAGATTGATCCAAGGGAAGTTGAAGCCACTAAATATCACCTCAACTATATAGGAATGGATGGGAATATAGCCTGCTTAGGCAAGATGTTTTATAACTTTTTACTGTTATTCACATACAGTATCTATTCATTATTGAGGTGATGATAAAATGTAAAAAATGAATTGTAAACAGTCACTTGTGATATGCACCTTAGGTATTACTTGTCTGTAAAGAAGGGCTTTCCATTTGATAGATACCTTGAAGGCCAAAATATCTCTACATACACTTTAATAGTAGTTTGAACTGGAAAACTTATTTTTAAATGAATATTTTTTTTACCATAGTAACAACCTTCACTGAGATATAAGCATCATCATCATCGTTTTGAATTTTTCATTGCACCTTGGCAAAAAATGGCAATTTTTAAAATCACAGTATTTATCACTTTATCACCAAATTTGAAAATTTTAGAAAGTATTCCTAAGATATTAGTTCATAATACTCTCGCTCTGTGTATACAATATCTTTATAAGCATGTGCATACATATATGATACATGTTTCTTGTTTATTGTACTATATTAATTTTATTTAATCTAAAATTAGGAATTTGAGTGAATGCCAGTTTCTGTGTACGTTGAATTGCTTTCTATTTTTTTTTTGTAAAATATTGTGATTAAAACAAGCTATTTATTTAGATCAGAACTAAAAATTAAACAAGTAATTAACACACCTAACTTAATATTCCATTGTAACTAAGTGTATGCAAAGTCATAAAAACTTCCAATGATTACAGTGCACTGGTTTATCAGTTGGATACCCTAGCTGTTAATGATAAATTTGGTAAATATTTAAAATAAATGTCGTTTCTCTTTCACAAATGAAAATCATTGTGGCTTTATATGTTTATCCAGATCGTAAAATGCGGATTGAATTGTAGGGTTACGTTTTATTCTAAAGTGAATTTTAAGTAATATTCGGTAGTGTGCGACTTTATTAGAACAATTCAACAATTTTTATTTTATGAACTGTACACACAAAATAGTTGTTGATTTACTATAGAAATTAAATTATATTTATTTCTAAGTTAATCGTGAAGGGAACTATTACACAAATAGTACAAAAATAATGTCTTTAAGTTTCTTTAATATTAACATTTAGTGTGGCCACTTTTGGCATCAATAACAGGTTTGCATCTTTATGGCATATTTATATGTATTTTTTTCAGTCTTTGGTGTAATTTAATTCTTTTTTTTTAAGTTGTGTCCAGCGGATTTTTTTAGTTTTATTGGCAGTTTTGTCAAGCATAAATTCCAGCAAATTCCAGATTTGGTCTATGAGTCCTTTGTGGAGTGGAGACCATTCCATTATCTGAAGAGCTGTGGGGTGTTCTTGTGAATTTTAACACTATTGTAGCTCAGAAAACATTTATCAAAGAATATATATTTGGTAATATTTATCCTTTTCTATGAAAGAAAATAGAAACAATTTCCCAAATTTGTAACATAGAAAGAAATCAAGCAAAAATTAGTGATACAAATTTGAAGTTTGCTGGCAGTTGGTGGAGTAACGAATATTACTGAAAAGCAAGTTGGATTTTAAGTACTGAAAATAGTACCTACACCACAGCACAAGTCTTATAGTAGAGAGCTATATCAAATATTAATTAACAGTGATGTTTTGTGAATTAAAACATTGGTTCTCAGAAAGTTGTTTTTCACCTCTTGATGAAAAAGTTGGAGAAATCTGTGTGTTTATTTACATAGTTAATGGTGCTGGGCTTGCCATGGCTACTATGGATATCATTAAGTTATATGGAGGATCTCCAGCCAATTTTCTAGATGTGGGTGGAGGAGTCCAAGAAGATCAAGTATACCATGCATTTAGAATCCTCACACAAGATACCAGGGTAACAAAATTGAAATTATAAGTAATTAGAAACACTTTAATAACCTGACTTGGAAGTTTTAGTGTATCAGAATAAAGTATGTGAAATATATAATTAATAATGTACATAATGAATAAATCCACTACCACATAATCATTAATGTATCATTTATAAAGAAACTTCTTAACACCTCTTACCCTAGAAATTAAAATTATTTATTGCTCAGTTGAATCTTTCCCATGAAATTCTCAGATTTATTCAAAATGTTATAAACATTCTATGTATCACTGCTTGTCTCACTAAACAGTAGCTGTATTCTCTTTCATTCATATATAATAATTGTTTGTGGGGCACGACAAATCTGTTACAAAGCTATAAATTAAAAGCAGGGAATGTGATTTTCCTTTCTAATACATCTTACTTTGTTGTTGTTTTTTAAGGTGACTATATAGATATGTTAATGCTGTACAATTCAGCTTTGATTTATTTAATTTTACTAAAAAAAATTACAGCTTTTAACTACATAAAACTGGTTGTATAATCTCATTATTTTCTAACTTTCTCAGGTATAAATTTATTACTCGCAAATGGTTGGTAAAAGTTTGAATTTTGGGGGAGTTATTTATGCAACTGAAATTATAAATTTTGTTTTGGTGTGTTTGGTTGCTAGATTAATTCCAATAAAAACGAATCGGTGTTTCATTCAAGTAATTTTGTGTTCCAATTATTTGTTTTTAAATTATAAAATTGTGAGTTAAAAAATTCATGAAACTCGCTTTAACTTCTGTCTTTCATACAACATCAATCTTTTATCAAAGTTCAACTTTTCAGTAGAAAGCATGAATCACTGCTGATATATGATCCAGTGTGATATTTCTCATAAACCCAGTGTGATGTTTTGTTTTATGTTAATATTACAGTTGCTGTGGGCACAATGATCAAAGAAAACTTGACATTTTAAAAACTTCACTAATTCAAAATAAATAATATTTATAGTGTGTGTGTGTGATGTAATGGTTTAAAAAAAAAAATCCATTACCAGGATGACTACTTACATTAGAATAATTTTTGTGGTTGGTTTAATTTCTTTTGAATGGGGCAAGTGCTCATATCGTGAATGTGAAGTTTCCATGGTTTGCATTATCTTATTGCAAATTTGTTCTCCACACTTTGGGGCTGTGAGTATGTTATAAGAATGACAGTTAATTTGGACTATTATATTAAATAACCTAGGAGTTGATAATGGGTGCTGTTGAGTAGTCAAATGTGAAGGGAAATGTTTTTTGTCAATTTGCCTGCAAGTTAGTCCTCTTTTGTGAATTAACTCATGGTAGAAAATCTTCAATAATCATAACACCTTCTAGGCATGTCCAGGATATTAGACAATTGGAAACTGCACATAACTCGTATATTTGATATGTTTAACTATATGCTGTTTAAAGCAGCAACAGTAGGTTAATTTTATGACTTATTATATTTCATTATAATTATGTAAACGTTTTTAGTTGAAAGAAAGGATTTTTGGAAGCTTTTTTTAATAAAGGATAACATTTAATTAATATTAGATAGGTGAGAAGTTTCGACTAATATATCCTAGCCTTTAAATTAATCAAATTCCTTTTATATTAAATTATTGGATTACCTACTTCTTTCTCAGTAAAGCGCAAATCAACGCATTACTGGAAACAAAGATAACTAAAGAAAGCATTTTCTGTATTTAACTTTTTCTCCTTAGTTGTTATAGTTATTGAATATTATATTTTACACGAATAAGTATGTTATATTAAAACCATTTCAATTACACAAATCATCAAATTGTGACATCCACTGCCAATATAAAATAGTGGTAGGGAAGGCATTAATCGGAGCCACAGATTGATATTCCTTGGTGTTTTATGAGTAATTTGATGCAACCAAAAAAAATTATTATTTTTGGGAAGGGCATGTAAAATTCCTTTCTATTGCAAATATTCATACTCTCAAATCATAAAGTCATGTTCATATCAGGGATTTAAAATTTACAAGATGGGAATATCTCTTATATTTAATGGCATTGGAAAACAAAGAATATGGATTAACATGAGGTACCAGGACCATCCAGAAAAAGACCTGCAATAAGTTGTACCACAGCCATAGTAAGCAAAGTGCAATGTCTTGTAACAAATGAGAATCCAGATAAACAAAGGTCAATAACAAAAGCTCTCCACATGGCCTAGACATCAGTACACATACAGCCAAAAAGGTCCATATATATAAATAAGGGCAACAGGGTATGCTATCACAAAGGTAGATTTCCAGTCATAACTCCATTCAACCATTTCACACCTTGAACAGCTGGAGAATGAAATGTATATTTATGCTATTCCATATGAAAACATACTGGTCAAGTGACCAGATGAAGCAAAAATGAATTCTTCTGACAGGAGTGAAAAAAATGCTAGGTACTGTTGTCCTCATGCACTAAATTATTTTGGAAAGCAGTAGAGAGGAGTGGTTTGTTTTGGACATGACAACCTTAGTCTTTTGAAATGGAAACTATGCTGCAGGTCTATTGCCAAGATGCACAATTGTCAGACAGAGCATGATTAGAGGTGGCATCATAGACTGAAAAGTGTGGTAAAGCTCCAAAATCATTTTTAATATAATGTACTCAACCTTCTTTATAAGCGAGTAATAAAACTATCTTCGCTCCATTTAAGTGGAGTGAACATATTCTATGGAAAGATAAAAGATAAGACTTGATCTTTATATAAAAAATTTAAAAACATAGAATATTTTGTTAAATATTTGGAATGTGTGTGTGTGTGTATATTACGACTTTTATATTTCTTTAACTGAAAAGTTAGTCCAACATTTCCCAAATAATTTGTTATGATACTTATAATTTATATTATTAATAAAAAATCTTATCTTCACAGGTAAAATCCATATTAGTAAACATTTTTGGTGGGATAGTGAACTGTGCTACTATTGCCAATGGTATTACTAATGCCTGTAAAAGCATTGATGTACAAGTCCCTCTAGTGGTGAGATTAGAAGGTGAAAAAAATAGTTTATTCATTTAAAACTATCATTTGAAGTCTGTTTTTCATTATTTTAATTACAATGATGAGAAATTGTTTAAAGAATAGATTGTGTTATTGTTTTGTACAAGTATGTAGTTTTAAAATATATTTTATTTATCTTTATGAAAGTATTCAATATATATTTCACTGACTGACCAGAAGCAGATAGACAAATGAAGTAGCTACAGATGACTACCCAAACCATCTTTGACATATTGAACAGACATTTTTGAATGAATTATTTTCTAGTAATTGTTGTAAAACAATGTAGAAATGATTAACATGTGAATAAAGATTTTTAATGTAAATTATGTTATTTATTTCTCACATCAAACAAGTTCTTTTCCTGTAACTTGAGTTCAACAATCTTCATGTTGGAGACTAGCCAACATCCAACATGATGAATGAAATAAGCTCTTAACTTATTGTTGGTAGGATATAAACATTGTATATATATTAT
Source organism: Limulus polyphemus (assembly GCF_000517525.1). Classification (NCBI taxonomy): domain Eukaryota; kingdom Metazoa; phylum Arthropoda; class Merostomata; order Xiphosura; family Limulidae; genus Limulus; species Limulus polyphemus. The sequence goes on from NW_013667072.1 coordinate 34,195, forward strand.
GTAAACAAATTAGCTGTGTTGATCAGTTTTCTGTATTAGGGTTTCTCAGCCTTTTGCACTTTAGTTATTTGGTATAATAGTAAATGCCCACATATGCATTTAATGACTGGCTAGTTTAGGACAGCCACATTTGTCCTGGTCCGTGGAGGCCCATAACTTCATGTCTTGTGGTACACCAGTTGAGAATCACTGCAGTAGATCATTTTAGTGAAATTACGTAGCCCGTTTTTATTAATTTACATTAAGCTTTTGTAGCTTCTTCTTAACAAATTATGTGTTTTCTTCGTTTTTTTTTTGACAGAAACTTTGGAAGAGAAGTAAATACTAACAGCTGATGTGACCGTGTTGCATAGTAATGATATATTCAAAAGTTATTGCTTTAAAAATAATGAGAAATTATTTTTAATGCTTATAAATTTCATTGTTGTAATTCATGAGATGAGATAAAGTCCATAACATTTTCTCAGATATTGTAAAAGACTTTGTATCAGATTCCAGATTGAAATAAATCTGTTTTATTTTCCCAGGTACCAATGTAAATGAAGCTAAAAAAATCCTCTCTGATAGTGGACTCAGAATTACGACAGCCAGTGATCTTGATGATGCAGCTAAAAAAGCTGTCGACAGCCTTCCCATATAGTTGTAGAGTATTTTTATTTCTAGAGTAAACATACGTTTTGATAAGATTATAACTTGCATCACAAAGGTATTCTATGTATTGTTTTAAATCATTTGTTATACAGTTTAAAACTAGTTTGAGTAAAGATTTGCAGTAGAAATTTGTGCATAATATAGTTAATTAGCAAAAGTTTAACTTTGTTTGAATCAAAGAAAATGTTTCCCAAAATTTTAACGAGTGGTTTGATCTCCTGGAATAATGTATTGGTTTAAAAGTTTCTCATCTTAATTAATGAAAAGATTCTTAAAGCCACGTAAGAGACTTAAGTTTCTTTTATGTTAGGGGAAAATGATTAGTTTTTCACTTAGAGTGGACCAACAGTGATCATTCTTTGGGTTTATTATTAATAATGCTGATTTAATGAATGGAACTTATTATTTTATCCAAATTACATAGTTACAGATTATTGTAAAAAGCTTTATAACTCAGAACATGAAAATAAAACTTGATGTATTGTTACAACTTAGAAGCTAAACCACAAAAAAATATATATAAAAAAAAATCATTGTGCCCATTAGTAAAATTCCACAAAATACTTGTAATTGAAATAGTGATATCTTATATGTATGATGTGGAAACAAATAATATAAACAGTTATGAATGAAAGAAAAGCTTCATCCAAGTGTGTGATCAATCTGAAAAAAGATATCATTTTTTGTGTAAGACTTTCTTTTTTACTTATATGAAACTAGAAGGTCAAAATGAATTGGTTCTTAAGTGTATTTTAAATCATTTTATCACAATATTTTTCTATATTTTACAAACAGTGATTGAAAGTCCTTTTTTTGGTAGGTTTAATTGGTGTATGTATGTGTAAGCTCTCTTATTGTACCTTAATGTTTTACATAAACTGAGTAATATTTGTAATATTTAAGGAAGATGACAGTTGAAGCTTAGCAGTTATTAAAATACCATTCTTGCATTGCAGTTGGAAGAAAATAAAAACAAGTTTAAAATACATTGAACAAAAGAATACAAGGTATACACAATATTACAATATATATATATATATATATATTTTATTATTATTTATACAGGTAGTGACTTATTGGCACTTCAAATATGGTGGGTGATACACCGTCAACAACTATTTTTCTCTAAAAAGTAGTGTGCAATATATATTAGAGTTTATTAATGCCATCCATTATACAAGAGCTGGAGGTATGTTGTTCATAAATAAAATAAAAATGTTAGGAGTTATGTATTAAAAACATTTACTTGTTCTGTTTTGATCAGGTAGTCTGAAAAGAAAGAGTGGCGTATTTTCATTTGTGCCTTAAATATTGGAGAATTAGTGCTTCGCAGTATTTTAATATTGAGTAGATAAGACTTATATAAAGTACTTAAAATACATAATTTTATTTATAGTTTCCTTTTCTAGTCATAAGTTAGACTTATTATTAAAGTCAATGAACATATAACTTGCCATGTAATTATTTAACATTAGCACATTTTTTGAGCATTTATAAAGTAAGTGAACTTATAGCTATATAGAAGGATTTATAATTTTGCTTTTCAAAAGTTGAGCATTCTTGAGAAGGTGACAATAAAAGCATTCTAAAGTTATATATAATAACTAGATGTACAGAAGAAACTAGGACTGGGTGTAGCTTAATAGTTAGCTTCTTAGATTCTAGACAGAGAGATCCAAGACTAGAGCTTCAATATGCCACTGTGGGGAATGTTATGACTGTAACAGTTAATCCTACTATTTAGTTAACAGTAATCATATGGAAGATAAATGTGTTTGATTGGTTGTCCTCCCCATAGTCATAAGTCTAAAATTAGGGATGACTATACCTGAATTTTAGGGGCTCTCACCTGGTTGTTTAACCCATGTGTCATATAATGTGCTTTTCAGGTTGTAAACACCAAATATAGAAAAATCATTTTCAGTTAATTTAGAGAGGAATAGGACTGAAATGAACTAGTTTTAGAAAAATATTGATATGCAACAGAAGGTACTTTTGTTTTTCTCTGCATTTAACATGTTTCCTTTTGAAGATAACTATTGTTATTGTTTCCAGGGTGTGAATTTATTATAACATTGGAATTAGTATGAATATCACAACATTCCAGACTTACTTTAGTTGTTGTTGTGTTTCACAAATTAATTTTTCTAGAATATACTGGAACATACTTTCAAACCCTTTATTGTTTTATTATTAGCAAACATTTAATAGCCTTTGTTTATGTGTATATATATATATATATATACACAGAAGTTTTTGATCTCCATGTTTTAAGTACTAGAATTGCACAAGATTATAGTGATAGCCCAAACTTCTGTATTATTTCATTGGCCTATAAAAAAAAAAGAAGAAAAAAAAAAGACTTTTGATACAAATAGCTACTCATGGTTAAGAAACAATTCTCATTATGTGTCGTAAGTCAAAAAGAAAAATGTGGCCAAAGTCCCAATAATTACCAGGTGACAATTAATGTAAAACTTGTTTAATTAAAATGTTTATTGCCCTCTGTAGCTGTCTTGAACAATAAAACAAATTTCTTAGTACCTTTAAAAAAATAATAAATACTTTGAAGTGTATTATTATATTTTTGGAATCTTGACAAATGTCACGAGCTTTTTCATAGATATTGAATTGGATGCTTGAGTTGTGAATAATGATTGTTCGTTTGAGTTACAAGTAATGATAGTTCTATATGATCATTCTACTGATTATAACTACTGAAACATAGTACAGTGGTGGCACAATCTGTAAAACAAGGAAAGCATCAGTTATTATTTATAATGTGTTGAACTTTAAAATGTCCCTACTGTTGTTTTATTAGGTATGAATTGGAGAAATGTGCCACTGATCCATAGTTTTTATTATGAAATTTCGGTACTCTTAAAATTTAATTCTCCTTGTTTTGTTCTATTATTGAATATTTGTTCTCACTTTGAATGGTAATTGAAATCCAGTATATGTATAGCAAGTTTCGAAAGTTTGATCTCTAATTGAAGAATTGTGTAAAATTTAAGTGCTCATTACAGTCTGTGGTATTTCTAGTTGAAATTTATGTAAAAACTTTTAAAAGATTCAAATTCTTGATGAATTCTAATTCTGTAATAAATGGTAACAAGCAAATGTATGAATGAAATTGTAGATGGTTGCATATTCTTTAGTTTTTTTATGTTTGTGTGAAGATCTCCTGTTATTGTGTTTTTTGAAGTAAAACATGTTCAAACATTATGGATGAACCACTTTATTTTTATGTTGCTTTCAAACTTCGTAAAGATAAAGTTAATTTTAAAAGATGTGACATCATTTTCACTAATTAACTTTCCCAGCAAGTTGTTATTGGAAGCGATATTGTGTAAACTGCCATTATACTAGTCTCTTGTAACTTGTTATAAAATTTGTTTCTGAATTACTGTTGTCCATCAAAACGTATGTTCCTATTTTTTATTTAATTTTAGTATATTGTGTAAGATACTCATATTTCCATAGTGTTTTTCCAAGATTTATCATTTGCCTTTAATAAAGTTTAGAAAGATTAGTAAAACTGTTTAAAGGAAGAATTCTCTGATTAAAAAATCTTATGTAACAAACAGTTATCAGCATAATATAAAAACTATCAAAACGTGTGATTAATAGCTGTATGTCATAGATCAATTGTTGAAAGTAAGTAAAAGGTCGAGTACTCAAACTAACGGTGTTATTTTTGTAAGATATGGAAATAAATAGAGGTTTGAAGAAACATTACCTGTGCCATTAAAGATGTTTTGTGTGTGAATAGAAAATTTGTAACTAGAGTAATTTGTAAAAAGAAATTAGTTTTATAAAAGGTAAATAAATTTATTGTTATGAGCAGTCTTCAGTTTCGTTTTTTTTTTTTATTATAACAGTAATCTCCAAAAATAAAAGAATTATCACACGAGGGCTATCTGCGCTAGCCGTCCCTAATTTAGCAGTGTAAGACTAGAGAGAAGGCAGCTAGTCATCACCACCCACCACCAACTCTTGGGCTACTCTTTTAGCAACAAATAGTTGGTTTGACCGTCACATTATAATGCCCCCACAGCTGAAAGGGTCAAGCATGTTTTGGTGTGACTGGGATTCGAACCCACAATTGCGAGTTGAGCGCCCTAACCACCTGGCCATGCCAGGCCTTAGCTGAAAAGTAAAAACTTCAACTCTATATGATTATAAATGTATAACTACAAACAAACACTATATCAGTATGCCTTTTATTTGCATCTAAAACAAAAGTCAAAATTTCTAGGTTCATTTTGGTAAAAGAAACTTCTAACGGAACATTTTTAGATCATTAAGTTGAAATATTGTTGATCTTTCTATCCTTGCTCTAGAATACAATAAATCAAAATGTCTTAGTCTTATTAGGTCTACTGTGGTATTAAGCATTATTTAAATACCTTCAATGATAAGATAAAAGGAATACTTTTTTATATCTGGATCAGAACAAACATCACAATGATATTGAAATATCATGTCTCGTATGACAGCTAATTCCAATCATCATCTGTTTAATCACTTTCCTCAAAGCAGTCATTATCATCAGATTCAGTATCACTAACTTGATTGGCATATGATTTCATTTTGCAAAGCTCTGTGCATTTCAATATAGCAAGACAAGGGCAGATAGGCATTTTACATGCTCTGGATCATGTGCATGACAAAAGTTGTAAGACCGTCTCTGGTGCAGCTGATACGTCAAGCCAGTCAATCACAAGCTGTTCCTCTCCATCCTTGAATTCCATCCACCCATCCATTGACAACAGGAGATGGAATTTCAAGACAACTTTTCAGACAGCATTTCCAGACTCCATCTTGATAGTTTGCCCTCATGCAGTGTTTACAGAGAGCAGCAGCACAACGTGGTAACTGGCATGACTTTATTCCCCCTTCTTTGTACAGAAAAGTATATTACAGCTCATTGAAACTCCTTGTTGATGCTTTGGCATTGTATAGATGACATGTAAATGCTTCTAACTGTTGGAATAATTATGTAGGGTTTCTTTGTATTCAGGGTGAGTCTTGATGATTTTCATGGCAGTTACCTTCCCTCGTCCAGCAAAGGGACTGTATCACATCTTGACCAAAAAGTGACTTACAATTATCACTGCTGAGGACACTTGCAACTTTGGTGATGTATACATACTTTGTTCTTGCTTGTGAAAAATATCAGCTCTATACTACAGATATACAAAATTCTACAATTTCAATAATGTCTTCAGTTCATACAGGCTGAAAGTTGTCGTGCTGGCAAGAAAACAAAACTGAATAGGCTCATGGCCAACAGGAAATTGAAAACAAGAAAAATATTGTTGCGTCAGCGAGGTCACGTGACTAG
>NW_013667072.1:40202-41038 GCF_000517525.1 Limulus polyphemus
AAGTTATATTACAGAAAGAATAAACCAGTTTTATTAAGTATGGACTGTGTCGCTAAAGTTTCGTAGGAACGAAGTTACGGAAAGTTAATTAACAAACGGAGACGTAACAATATGAATACCAGAATCACTGAAGCAGAGTCAACAAATGAATCAGTTCGGTGCCAGTCAGTGAGTTGTTCAGTTCTGTAATTAAGTTAGTAAGCTACACAGTGAGTTAGCTATTGATGGATTAGTGTGAAGAAATTTGTTTGAGTTAGACATACCATTAGTCATTTCTGTTCAAACATTGTTTGTGAATGTAGCCTAAAACAAATGTCATTGAACATATAAATTAATTTGTTATCGTTACGTGGAATAGACTTGGCATTATTTTTACCAAATAATCAAAACGAACCGACTCAATGATAGAACACAATAATATATAATCATTAACTTATGTTTCTTAAATGTACTCTATTTTTTTTAAACTTTAGGTGACACTGACCTACATGTTTTTAACATTAAACTTTCACCATTCAACAAATGAAGTAATATTTGTTTTGAAGATTGTATAAACCGACGTTGGAGTTTTATCAATTGATGTATTTGTTCATAATGTTGATTTTTTTTTCTGTGTAACAGTAAAAACTTTTTTTATAAAAAAAAAGGTTTGTTAAGTCCTTTTTGGTAGTATAAGTAAAATTCTTTGTTTTTCTTATTGGTACGAAGTATTATTTAAAAGGTTGCAACACCATAAGATTTTTCAATTTTTAATTTAGTTTTTTTTAAATTGGCTAGGTGGTTAGGGCGCTCGACTCGCAATCTGAGGGTTGCGGGTTCGAATCCCCGTCACATCG
>NW_013667072.1:41086-43529 GCF_000517525.1 Limulus polyphemus
GGGTGGTGATGACTAGCTGCCTTCCCTCTAGTCTTACACTACTAAATTAGGGATGGCTAGTGCAGATAATCCTCGTGTAGCTTTGCGCGAAAATTCATAACAAACAAACAAATTTTTTTTAAATAATATGTTTTTGATCTCTGCTATTCTGAGGCTTATTTCATCTCTGAACGTTTCATCATACTAGAGAGTTCACAAAAGTTTGTTGTATCACACTAGAAGTGTCGCAGAAGCTTGTTTCGTTTGTTTGTTTATAATTATGCACAAAGCTACACAATGGGCTATCTGTGCTCTGCCCAACATGGGTATAGAAACCCGGTTTCTTGCGTTGTAAGTCCGCAGACATACCCTTGAGTTACTGGGGGGGGTACTTGTTTCGTCATACCAAAGGTTTCACAGAAGCTTGCTTCATCTCATCCTGAAAGTATCACAGTATCTCGTTTCATTCCAAATTAGAGGATTCATAAAAACTTGTTTCAACTCACTAGAGGTTTCACAGAAGTTTTTCATCTCACACTAAAGATTTCACAGAAGCTTATTTCATGTCATACTGGAGGTTTCATAGAAGTTTGATTCATCACATTAGGGGGCTTCAAATAAGGTTATTTAATTTCAAACTAGAAGTTTCATAGAAACATTTTTCAATTCACCCTATAAAAGTTTCACATAAGCTTGCTTCATCACACTAGACATTAAAAAGTAGCTTATTTCAACTCAATCTACAGGTTTCACAGATTCTTGTTTTATCTTGCACTGAAAGTAGGTTTTATCTCACACAAGATGTTAAAAAGTAGCTTATATATCACACACGTTTCATAGTAGCTTGTATCTCTCACAAGAGAGGTTTCATAGTAGCTTGTATGTCACACAAGAGAGGTTTCATAGTAGCTTGTTTTATCTTACATTAGAATTTTATAGTAGCTTCTTTCAACTCTCAATAGAGGTTCCACTGAAACTTGATTTATCTTACATTAGAGGTTTCAGCAGCTTTTTCATCATACTAGAGATTATCACGTAGAAACCAAAACAGTATTTAAACATAAACTCGTAATGAAGATAGTCCTCTGAAAAAGAACTGATTCAAAATGTTAAGGAATCTAGAGTATGACCTAGAAAAACAAAGGTTGATAAAGTACACCTACCTGTAAATTGACTGACTGGAAATAACCTCAGGAACATATTGAGTGTTTTAATTAACAGCTCTCACTTTTTACTCATAAAAACTGATTTATAAAGTATACAGAACACTTGCATTGCAATGGCAAATAACTGAATTAAGCCTTGATATAATTCTGATTCACTTATCAAGTCATCTAAGGATCAATTGGAACTAAACTATAAAAGCTCGGGAAAGTCCTAAACAAAATGAACTTGATTTTAAGGTATTGTTAGTACAACATTCATGCTGAATATTACCAGAGAATGCCAAATGAATAAAACAGTTTTTACAATTCTCCATCAGCTTGGTAATAATACAGCTGAGTGAATATCAGAATCATCATACTCTTTAAATATCTAAAGCATTAAAAGATATTATGAGGAAGAAGCACACCATTTAAAAAACTGATGAAATAGACAAACTTCTTGATAACTAGCAATTGACAATATTTTGATCAAAATGTCTCCTAATCATTAACCATTAGGTTGTCCACTTCAACATCCTTCATCTGAAGCAGCAACTATCTCATTTATTCTATGCAAAGTGGGTCACTAAAAATGAACATGTGATATATGACAGCTAATTCTCACAGTACTAACAGAAAGTACCAAAATAATCATGGTACAAAACATATTCAGGATTTGTTATATCTGCCATTTGTGTTCCAGTTGTTAATGCTGAATTGTTAATGCTTCTAAATATATAGTTATTGTTTAACTATGTATTTTTAATGAACATGTTACTAGAAAGGTATTTAAGAATTAACCGTTACAACCAGGATAAACTTTACAAATGTAGACAAAAAGATACTGAAAATTTTGCTGTTACAAGTGCCCGTTTTAAATTTTAAGTAATCCCAAGAGAAACAAAATAAAAATGCACAAAGTTATAGTATACAAAAAAAAAAGTTTGCCCAACACCAACAGAAAATCAATTAACAGTTCATCACAGAAAGGTTTCAGATTACGTACCAAGAGAAGTTTAACACGTTTCTAAGTTATTCCATTGTAACAATAATACACAAGCACTGGACTGAAAACTTTGATGGATTTTATCTGTCTATTAAGGTAACTCCATAAAAGTTTCCAAACAAGTACAGTATACCCTTCTTAAACTTTCTCTTACATACTTTTTAGCTGGTAAACAAGGAAACTTTGAGAGGTCATGTGAGCCCAAAATACAGATGAATACATTTCTTTGGACTCTTTTTATGTATTTAAAGAATAAAATGCAACACAATAATGGAAAAGAGATGTCAATTTATTGTTTACTCACAAATCCAAG
>NW_013667072.1:43859-50058 GCF_000517525.1 Limulus polyphemus
TTCTGTTGAAATGTATTAATGAACTTTGCACAGTGATTAGGAAGAATGCCCTGTTTCTACGTTTGTCCTGCTACTACCTAAAACTACTAAGTTATATGGTCTTGTATAAGTTAAAACCATTATTTTTACAGTTGTTTACTTTTAGACTAGAATAATGTTTACACTAGGGACATGTGCAGCAAACTAGCTTTCTAATATCTAGCTTTAACAGAAAAGTTTCTGCAGTGTGCTTCCATAGAGCAATTATCTATCATGTTTAACGAAATAAATATGAATCGTTTTTATTATAAACACACATAAACTCACTTTTTTTAAATCATTTACCAATGTATTAACTATGAGAGAACTGGAACAAAGGTTACTTCAATTTAAGTCACTTCATTTTTCAAAACAAGGCAATTCCATAAGAATAATAATGTAAAAAACAGAATTAAATAGTCAAAACACCAAACACACATCCTTTAGACAAAAACAAACAAACTTGCCAATTAATTAACTATTACATCTATAACAAAATTATGTGTATCATAGACATACAACTATTGTGCAGCTCAAAAAAACAAAAGAGAGAGTAATCATGATACGGACCCAATATATCAGAAATACTCAGCTAGAAAAGAACCACTCAATGGTTTTGGAACATAATGTCTTGTTTTTTTGGAGTGTCAATTTTATTTTTATCAAACATACAGCAAAATAAGTGTTTACCATAATGGAATACCTACTGTATTTTAAAATAAACATATGTGTTGTAAGTTGAATATGTATATTTAAAAAGAAGAGATGGTAAAATAGCTTCTTTGAGGATTCATATACAAGTAAAAGTTTCCCTATTCTTAGTGCCTGTGTAAACCTGCTTGCACTTTGGGCACTATTCTTTCAAACTGAATTTAATAACTGTTCATTATAGTACTAGCTATTGATTACCAGAAGTTGTTTAATTAATATTAATGCTGTTTTAAATTATGACAACAAAGAAAATATCTGAATGAAGCTAAACATAATGAACAATTACATTTTTTAAATCCAATAAACTTATCTTCATATTTGCATAAGCAGCTTTTAGGGGGTAAATAAAACAATGTTTCAGTGTTATGAATTAAAAATAAATATATATGGAAAAATAAGTTGTCAAATAAAACTAATTTAGATTTGTTGTAAGTCAAGACCTTTAATACCGCCAAAAAACATTCACAATACACATTTCAGTTGAGAAACTAAATTCTTGATGAAACGTGTATAAGTGATACTTATATTAACTGAATATTTTCTTCATAAAAAATATATATTCTTCAAAATAAATGGTCACTTTACACACTGAAAGTGTTAAACCATACGTATCTATATAGTCACCACTCTTGTTGTTGTAAAATGAAAGATAATGGAGAAAAATATTTGTATAAACAAATCAAGTGGCAAAAAAAACACACAGAAAGCAATGTAATGACCAAGTAACTGATACGAAAGAAGAACCACTTCTGCAGAGAAGAACCTTTAACAACAGGTGTTGTATGTACTATTGTAGAGAAAGTCTCTACAGCAGGTTGTATGCATGGAAAAAAAGATATGAAGGAAGAACAACTTCTGCAGAGAAAGAACCTTTAACAACAGGTATTGTATGTACTGTTGTAGAGAAAGTCTCTACAGCTGGTTGTATACACGGAAAAAAGATATGAAGGAAGAACAACTTCTGCAGAGAAAGAACCTTTAACAACAGGTGTTGTATGTACCATTGTAGATAAAGTCTCTACAACTGGATGTATACATGGAAAAAAAGATATGAAGGAAGAACAACTTCTACAGCGAAAGAACCTTTAACAACAGGTGTTGAATGTACTATTGTATAGAAAGTCTCTACAGCAGGCTGTATGCATGGAAAAAAAGATATGAAGGAAGAACAACTTCTGCAGAGAAAGAACCTTTAACAACAGGTGTTGTATGTACTATTGTATAGAAAGTCTCTACAGCAGGTTGTATGCATGGAAAAAAAGATATGAAGGAAGAACAACTTCTGCAGCGAAAGAACCTTTAACAACAGGTGTTGTATGTACTATTGTAGAGAAAGTCTCTACAGCTGGTTTTATACATGAAAAAAAAGATATGAAGGAAGAACAACTTCTGCAGAGAAAGAACCTTTAACAACAGGTGTTGTATGTACTGTTGTAGAGAAAGTCTCTACAGCTGGTTGTATACATGGAAAAAAGATATGAAGGAACTATGGTTACTGCAGAGAAAGAATCTCTAACAACAGATGACAGAGTGATTTTTGTACAGCCTCTAAAGCACAATGTATCCATGGAAACCAGTATGAAGGAAGTATAGCTTCTGTAACGACAGGGCACCTTAACAGCAAATTACTTTTAATATTTTCTGTACAGATAAGGTCTGCAATTGGTCTGAAAATAAACAGATGTCTACAAAAAGTGCATTCAGAGAGTCTATATAGTAAAACAATGCATGAATTATTAACAGTAAATTAATAAAATAAAACAATTTTGCAAAAGAAGTATCCATAAGTGCAAACCACAAAATCAATTTTAACATTAAATATAATGATACTGGAAAAACAACAATGCAAACAAAGAAGAAAATGCACATTAGGACTTGAACTGACTAGATATTCTACCATATTCTAGTATTTTTCTGTAATGTTCAAACATTTAATAATCTTATAATAAACCAAAACATTTCACTGTCATACGTATGTAATAACAACATGTTCTCCTTAATACCAAACTGTGGGCAAGCTAAAACCACCTAGTGCCTAATTTTAGTAAGTACTCACTTTATGTTTCAACGATTATAAAATCAGTATTTTAGATACACATGTAACGTACCATATGAAACACAGCAAATATAGTGATGAATAACTGTTTGGGGGGAAAAACTAACAACATAATGCTATAGGACTGGATAGAAAATTTACTATGTTTCATATCATCACCTCATGTTATTTGTTGAACTCAGAAAATAAAACACACATGTATTAAGAGGAGGAAGGTAAATTTATATACAGACACCAGCTATATAATTTTGCTCTTAAAAGGCACTAAATAATGTGTTTGATCTACCTCATTTGCTCATTAAAAATGTGTGTATAAAAGCACTTACTAGGACAGTGACTTTGCTGCCCTATCAACTAGAAACTAGGAGTCAATCGTGCAGACTCTTTGACTTTTGGTGTGTGTGTGTTTATTTTCTAAGTTCTGCAAAAAACATGTAAAAAAAAGATATTTAAAACACATCATACACCTGTTTCACCCAATTCCTCTTATATTTCAATGGTATCAGTTTTTGTTTGCCTTCTATTGGAAATATATGGTAGTAAGATTTTTTCTTCACAATAAAGTGGGAATTACAACACAAATTTTTCGCTTTTAACTGGTTCATAAAAAAAGACATGCTGTTAGAATCTACTAAGTAACAGGTCAAAGAGATTCATGTAGATGTACATACTCTCTCTGTAATATAAGTACAATTCCATAATGCACAGTTTTTTTAAATGGTGTATTTTATGAACACTATGATCACAGCTATTCTCTTGTACATAAAATATCAAAGTGCTAAACATTTCAGGAAAATAACAGATGACTAAACTTATACTTTACCTATATGAAAAAGAAACGTTTTGAAGCTAATATTTGATATTTCCATTCACCAAAAACAGATACATCAAATCATTCAAAAAATAAATAAGATGTGAAGAGTTACATGTTTTCTTAATTTCGTTCTCTTTACTAATCCTAAACAAACACTGATATTTGTCATCTTTTTGTAATAGTAACTTGGCTAGTAATTTTTTAACAATTGTGAGAACATTGCCAAAAGGTAGTATAAATTAATTATATTCATGTTTTACTGACTGTACACAAAATTCATTAACAGAGAGAGAGAGAAAAAAAAAAGAGAAAATGCAATTCAAATTTCCAGAAACAGTGTAAATTCTTCTATATTTTATCAAAACTGCTGTTGAAGTTTGGTAACATCCTTTCAGACTTCATTTCAAAAATTATGTCTGTTTTCTTCTATTAGCTGTTATAGATGCATCATTGTTTGTAGTTTGTGGATTCAAAATAAACATTAGAATAATCTATAGTGTTGTTCAACCCCTATTAATAAGAGTCTTGATTTTTTTTTCCTGCCAAGCTGAAGGCCTGTTTGGCAAACTACAATAAGCAGTAGAAATGATGTAGGCTCCCAAAATAATAAATCTATCATATAATGTATCACTCAGAAAAACGAACTCCACAATTTTATTATTTTTCTTTCACTTCTTTTCAGGTTGAAGATGATTGGGGGCATCAGCAAATGTAAACTTAAGCTGGTAGGCCTCAGCAACCAACAGGCTTATCTCCTCATCTCCCCAGTGCATTGTAGGAAGGTTCTGGATCGTTAACATGATACCCTGGAGAGAAAGTAATCACAACAATTCTAAGCCTACTTGGTAACTTAAAAATTGGAAATAGCAGCATATACGTAGGCAAAGAGGAAAAAGAAACTTGACAGTATATAGTAACTTTATGATTTATGATAACTCAACGTTTGGATTGATTAGTGGTGCTGAATTCTGATATCCTAATTAAGTTACAAATTAATAAAAGTGTAAAAAAAAATAACTTAATTTACTGCTGTCAACACATTATATTTAAGTTTGTTTTTATTCATTGCCACTTTACACTAACATATTTTTATAGCTCATTTCATATGACACTTATTATGTCCAACATCATGTGCCTAATCACTTCATATAATAGTTTCTCTTAAAAAAGTTATGCAAAAGCTCAACTAACTTTACCTACATAACCACACACAAAAAAATGTAAGATAGTGATTTTGCTTTTATTTGAATCTCAAAAGAACAGGGCTTTATATAGGGCTAAATAAAATTGAAGAAAGTCACAGGTTACATCTTCTTAATTAAATTATCTCAAAAAGCTGATTTCATCAGTTGTTTACAATAAAACTCAAAAACCAACAACCTACATATTATTATAACTCACTCAAGTTAACTGATTCATAAAAATTCTAGAATGTTACTAAACTATTGAGATCTCTTTATGATAGAATTATAAACCAAACAATCAGATATTTACTTTCTAGAAGAAACTTTATCGTAATTTTGAAATGCAAATTATAACAAGTGCAAATTATGTTTACAAAACACTTATGCCTCTGTCTTATGCCTTCAAAATTTATCAGATCTAGAACTTTCTACATGGTACCTTTTGTATAAGTTTAGTCAAACTCCATCCTGTCCATATGACTGGGGCAGAGAGGTTTTGTTTTTTGCACAAAGTTTAATGAGGACTACCTGCACTACCCAACCCTAATTTAACACTGATAGACTACAAGGAAGGCAGATAGTCGACACCACCCACCACCAACTCTCGGGCTACTCTTTCATCAATGAATAGTAGGATTTACTGTCACATTATAATGCCGCCATAGCTGAAAAGATGAGCATGCTCGGTGACACTTTTCAAACCCACAACCCCCAAATTGCGAGTCGAGTGCCCTAACAACCAGGCCATGCCAGAGAGAAGCAAACCATTATGACCCACTCTGCTTTAAAATGGGGGAATAAAAATTACTGCACCATTTTTAACAACCATTTCTTTCAGCTAATTTACTGAAAGTGTAAAGTTATGTCTTTACAGCCTTGTGAGACAAAAACTTGGTTAAACAGTTAAGTTACTGAACACTGGCATCTTTTATTTTTTAGTACCCACTTATAGAATGGAAGTTAAAATTCATAAACATTATAAAGAGAGTAAGAAAAATCTTACTTTATAAATTCCAGCTTATAAAAGTAAGAACGTGCATCATGGTATTTTGGATAACTTTTAACAAGTATCAATTTGCACCATTTTCTTTTTCTTTTTTTAAATGAAGCTATAGAAATAATTATAAGTATAGAAAAATAGGTGTTCACCAAAGTTGTCATAATCAAAGTAAAAGATTCATATTTATTTCTAAAAGTAAGAACGTGCATCATGGTATTTTGGATAACTTTTAACAAGTATCAATTTGCACCATTTTCTTTTTCTTTTTTTAAATGAAGCTATAGAAATAATTATAAGTATAGAAAAATAGGTGTTCACCAAAGTTGTCATAATCAAAGTAAAAGACTTGGATTTGTGAGTAAACAATAAATTGACATCTCTTTTCCATTATTGTGTTGCATTTTATTCTTTAAATA
>NW_013667072.1:50717-76639 GCF_000517525.1 Limulus polyphemus
CATGCCAAGTGCAGTCCAAGGACAAAAACAACACGTAAGTGCCTTGCATAATAGACATAATGCCGTAATGTGTGTATATAATATGTAGCATAATGACAACAGCCCTCTTCTCATTGAGTGAGTACATATGGCTATGAGATTTTATTATTGTACAAAACCCACTTGTAAGGAAACCTCCACGGTCCACCACTCCAGTGACTGCGAACCAGAAGTGGCAAGGACCCCTGTGCTCCACTAGAAGAAAGAGGAGGGAAGACACATGGGGGGGGTCTGGAGGTACTACCCACCGGAGACAGTGCAATATATACATATCACCGGAAAAGCGTTCGGTGGTCTTAACAGAAACACCCCATCTCCACAGTGAGCTTTAGAAAGAAGAGTAAGTGCTAGTATAAAATGATTTAGCATACCTGACCAGGCAACACCCACCACCAAGTGGAATCCAGAAATGCAAAGGAAAACAAGTGTTTCAGAAATGGTAAATAAAAAGGATGCATAAGTGTAACAAAAATGCTAACTTACCTCAGTTAAAGGGAAACAGATATGTAGAGAATCACCATAGGAGGAAGACGATACCTGACCAAGAAGGATACAGCAATATTGTGCAACTAATGTGTGACAAATGTATTGAGAGTTGTCAACATTCCCGCTAGTACAATCTCCTCCAAAGGACAGCAGGTCCGAGTAGCTAAAGACAAAGTAACATGTCGTATCTGGGGCAACAACACATTAAACAGCCAACAATCTTCCATCAACAAGTCAGAATAAGCTAAACTGATGAGTTGCCAAACCCAGCCAGTAAGGGTAACAGAAGAAAGATCATGGGAAACAGAGGGATCCCAGTGTATAAAAAGGCAATAACAGGAACCCCGAAAGGATTCAGTTCAAGACATATAACAACAAAGGGAAGACGATTGGGATCAGAACGGGAGTATAAATGGGAAACAGAAGGGCCCGACCAAGATGGGAATTGAAGAGGACCCCCAAGTGAATGAGGTATTGAGTGGGAGTGAGAAAGGACTTCTCCACCATAATGAAAAACTCCACCCCAGCAGACTCCTAAAGAAGGAAGAGGGTGTGATTGGCAGATTGAGATCGAGAAGAGGCAAGCAGGAGTCAGTTGTCTATGTAAAGATGAGTCTGAAGACCCAGTGAATGAAGATAACATGAAAAGGCATGGACAACCTGACAGAACACATAAGGATCCAAGGCAAAACCAAACGGTAGTGCACAGAACTGGAACACATCCTCCCCATGGATGAACCGAAGATAACGACGCGACTCCTGAGGAATGGGGATATGAAAGTAAGCATCTGTCATGTTAAATTTGGTCATCCAAAGACCCGGGAAAAAAACCACTGAAAAGAGAGGTAGAATGAATCCATGGTGAAATTGGGGTGTGTCCAGAAAGGTATTCAGCCAGGATGAATCGATAAAAAATCTCCAATCTTCTATCTTTAGGGGGACAGCAAACAGACGGGAGTAAAAACCCGGACGAACAGGCACTACACGTTTTATAACCCACTTGTGAAGAAGATAGAGAACTGACTCCACTAGACAACTGGACAAGACACGATCCCGAGAAGGAAGAAAAGATACTGGGAAAGAGGACAGGTGAGGAGGGGACTGGAATTGATTGCATAGACCCTCTGTCAAAACCTGTAACACCCATGTAATCATCATGAAGAATTTGCAGATGGTGAAAAAGAGTTGTAACCTGGCCCCCACTTGCCTGTGGAAAGACATCCCTTCACCAATAATGGTAAGGCTGAGAGGAATGGGAAGAGCAAAAGTAAGGAAGGGAATGTCAGGAGTAGGGAAAAGGGCAGGGTGAAGAAGAAGGAGCACAGAAGATTCAAACGGGCAAAGATTGAGTAGAATCAGTAAGGCAAGACAAATGAGAAGTAAGGGAGGACAAAGCAGAATGCAATCTTGTCACATTGACCCAGGGCCTCCAAAAACTGAGGAAGACACCCAAAGACCGTTTCGCTCAGAAACGGGGCCTGATGAAGTTCCTGTAACGATGAAAGGGAGAGACGCACACCCGCAAGTAATGTATCCCTCCTGAGTAAATCCCAACAACATAAAATCCAAGTGGTGAGGGAAAAGGCTGAAGCCAACAACCAGGCCATATAGACCACAAAAGGGTCCTGAAATCAGCTGATTACTGATCAGAAGACTGGTGGAAAGCCTGAGACAACAACAAGAGGAAAGAACACGTAAAAGATTGGTCAATGTAATGCAAATCGTAGTAAACTGGGACCTATTAAAATGAACCAAGGCATCACGATTAGAACCCCATAAGGGAAGGAGAGGATCTAAATGCTAAGAATCCAAATAAGATCCGAGGCATGTTGGTGAGCAAAAGAGAATTGGTCTGAAAGCTGAGGGGGACGAAGCATACCCACTCTCTACTGTACTTGAGAAGCAAAACATTGAGCATGAACAAGAATGTTGAGAGAGGGAGGAAAATAATAATAATTGGAACAAGTCTCTTCTCCCAGTAAGGAAGAAGTAGAAAAATCAAGGGCTAAAGGGGAGATATGTAAAATTTGACAAACCTGATCAATAAGGTGTAAGAAAGGCATGGTTGCCAGACTTTCCTGACTGTCAGTTATGTGACTGGCCAAAAAAAACTGGGGCAAGAAAAACCGAGTCGAAATTGTCCTCCCCTGACGAAGAACTTCCTCACGAACGGAACGAGCAGAAAAACAGCGAAAGCATCCAACTCTCACCGAATTAATGTCTGAATTAATTCGCTTGAAGGACAACTGAAAACACACGTATAAACACTGTGTACCAATCGAGAAAGTGAGGATTGTGCTGCAATGGTAGAGGGAACTACCTGAGCTAGTACAGAGGGTGCAATGGGAGTGGTGGATGGTGGTCACATGTTGCTGAAATGACTCAAAAAATATATGGGCATAAAAGACTGGTGCGCTGTTCAGAAGATTTACCAATGTCTAGAGGGCAAATGAAGGTCGAGATAGCTGTGGGGGAGGGGAGGTAGTACCGTTTTGGAAGCTCAGTTGCTCACCAGATGGCACTACTTCCTGAAGGAAAACAACAAAAAATGGGGTGAGGAGATCATTCATTCCCTGAACATAGCCACTGGCAGGATGACGAATTGCCCATATATACAGTATTCTCTCAAAAATCTGAAAACAGTGGACAAAGTGTAGTTAATAAAGACAAGCTAGTATATTAAAAATATTTACAACTATAGACTTCACATCTTTAATATGGTATGCACTTACAGACACAGGGTTGCAGAAAAGTCTACTTTTTAAAAATTTCTCTCAATACTTTACATGCAATAAATATATCATCGAATACATAAAAATCATTTCATTACTTTAATTAAAACAAACCATATTAATATGTCATTTATCACAATAAAGTGCATAAATAATGATTAAATTAGTGTCATCAAAAGGAGCAAACATCTGTTAGTGAAATCTGTATATCAATTACCCTAACAAAACTGTGCATGCAAATAGTGGCCATTTTCAAAGTGAAGAACATACATAATCCATGACTAATCATAAGAAATATATGTGTGGTTTAAAAAACATGCTATTAAAATCACAATGCTGGGATGCCATGCATTTGCAACATCCAGTTTAGAATTAGCTTTAACCCTATTATTATTATTAATGAAACCAAGTTTGAAGTTGAAATAAGACACCTGACTGACAACACTGTTAGCATACAAGCACATCCAACTCTTCTAAGTTTCAAAATGTTCTTAACATCTCTACACACTGGTTGTTAAGGATTATATGTATATTGTCATAAATAATTTCAAATATAAAGTACAGACACAAGAACAGGGGTCAAATGGTAACTTGAGATGTAGAGATCCATTTTTCTTATTGTTTCTTGCTATATAAATCATAATCACTGATTTTATTTGTTAGTTTCAGATACTTGCACAAAGCTGAACAAATGATACACTGGGGAGAGAGCAAAAACATCCATTGCCATTTCCTGGGCTACTCTAATTGAATATTAGGATTGGACTGTTATTCTTATAATTCACTCATGGCCAAAAAAGTGGAGCATGATTTTGCAGCAAAAGGATGTAAAGTATGGACCCCAGATTCAAAGTCCAGCATGCTAACCAATGTGCCATACCTAGTCTGGATATTAATTTGATACTTCAGTTGAAGCATATAAATTATCATTTTTAGATATTTTTCATCACAGTTAATATGTAGTATAATATACAAATTAATGAATATAAATTTATGAAGAAATTTGAAAAAATAAAACAAACTGAACATGTGTAAACTACACAATCAAACAGCCTTGTCAGGGTTTTATGTATATGTGAGCTAAAGATTCTTCTACAATAGGTGTCTGTGACTTGTTGGCGATAAATTCGACAATAAATGGACAGCACACACTCCTCTTGTTTTAAAATAATATATTCCAAACAAGTCAAACTATGTACAAAAATTCTTTACACTATGGATATCACAGTTGTATCTCAAACTCTAAATAATTCTCTTTTCTTGTCAGAAGTCCACTTAGGGTGATTCAATTACTTTAGAATCCAATTGACAAGATGAACTATTTTTCTCTGCTCTTATCCAATAATATCAGTGAATAATTCACTTACATTACCCTGTGGGTTACCACAGTTGTATCCTGAGCTTCAAATAATTGTCACCTTTTCATCAAAGTCCACACAGACGGGTTCAATTACTTTAGAACACCCTTTGACCAGACAAATTATTCTCCTTATCTCTGTTAAACTCACTTTAAAATACCGCCCATTACGGATAATCACTCACACACACCGACTAACTTCACATTTTCTCTCGCTAACTAATTTTCTGATTGAACTGCACTTGACTGAACTTTCTTCTTGACTTGATTTTTTCTCTACTGTCTAATTAACTTGCACTTGCGAGCCACATATATATATATATATATATATCTGTTCATTGAGGTCTTGAATTTTTGACAAACTAAGCGAGCGGCACTGTAAGGTAACGAAAAAAATTCAAGTAACTTGGCATCAACGATACTACAACAATTGAACCACACACACAACATACGACTCTTACCGAGTTACACAACCAAACTTGTCATAACTATCACCTTTAAAATAATTACTTTTAACTCTCTCTTGTTATGAAAAGTAAATAATCATTAAACATAAAATTACCAAATAAACTAAATAATAACTCACACACCAACTAACTTTATATTTTCTTCTGCTAACTAGTTTTCTGACTGAACTGCAGTTGACTAAACTTTCTTCTTGACTTGACTTTTTTCCCAACTTTCTACTTAACTTGTGCTCGTGAGCCACACACACACACATATATATATATATATATTCCTGTTCACTGAGGCCTTGAATTTTCAACAAACTAAGCAAGCAGCAATGTGAGGTAACAATACTCACTTAAGATAACAAGGAAAATACCAAAGATTTCACTAACTTGGCATCATCAATACTACAACAATTAAACCACACACACATAACGTACGACTCTTACCGAGTTACGCAACAAACTTGTCACAACTATCGTCTTTAAAATATTTACTTTTAACTCTCCCTCTTGTTATAAAAAGTAAATAATCATTAAATATTAAATGTTCAAATAAACTAAATAATAATGCCTACACTAAACAGTTTTGTATATCCAACAAGCCTCCATTACAAACACTACAGAAATCACAAAAGCTCCACATATCCACATTGCATTGCTTATGTGACAAGAAATGTGGTGAAAAAAAAGTTTTATAATAAAACCCTACAATCAAATGAGTTCAATAATAAATGCATCTATGATGGAGAAGCTACAACTTCCAATTAACAAAACAACTTTATGCATTCCTTCTATGCTAAGAAAATACGTTAAGTTTTAGTAATCCTAACTTAAGGTTAATATTTTCTTTAGTTTCACTCAGAATATATTCATATTTCTAGAAAATCCTTGATTAGACTGCTATTCATGCTTTAAAAATATAGATTTATACCATTAATACACAGATAATATGTTCTCATGACCAAACAGGTTGTGGAATATAAACTTTATAAATCACTGATGGGGAAAAAGTATATACTTGGTTATTAATAACCATAATTAACTAATTACCCTAATGATAAGCCAAAGTAATTTATTATTGATTTTCTTTTTATAAATAGTTGAGATACTTAAATAGATTAACCAATATATATATATACATAACTGTTTCTACTCAGAACATTTTTCACTATCTGATTACTTTTTCCTACATAACCGTGATTAGAATAATTTTACAACTGGCTTACAAAATTCTCTCCCTTAAATTTTATGCGAGTCATATAAGTGAAAACTAAATAGTTAAAAACCTCAGAAATAAAATCTGTACAGATCCAGTCTGAATAACTAGCAAAGATACTTTTGTACTATTTTCTTATCTTAGTCAATAACATTATAACTTCTATTGAAAACTCAAGAAAAAGGAGAATATAAATGGATAAATATAAATGCTAATTGCCACTAGGTGAAGTAATAGAACTGCTTTCACAGAAAATAAACCAAAGAGTGGCTTCTAGGCAGATTTTCAAAGAGTTTACCAACTACGCTTGTTTACTAGACATTTTAAATCACTTTCTTCTGACACTGTTCAATTGTAACAAAGCTACTGAAAATAAAAATAACATACATTTGTTTAATTTAAGATATATTAAATATTTCTCATAAATAGTAAGACTATTTAGAAGACAAATTGTAATATATCATGTTCCAAACTTTGAAATAAATGAATATTTTAAGTTAAATAAACATTGCAACATATTATACTTCAAACTTTGGCAATTTAACATATAATTAAAGATATTGTTCAGTGATATAATGTTTTTTGTACTTCATTTGATAGCTCAAATACATGGGTGTAAAGCTTGAAAAAAAGAAAAGGAGTAGATAATATTTAGGATGTGTTATGGAATTTTAATACTAATAATTGATGTGTGAATACAGTGTGTTTAAGTAAATTAAGCAGAGTTTGTTAGTTAGTGTACTTATTTTTATAGGCCCCAGGTGAGATCAGGTAAAAAAATTATAGTTATTTGATCCATAAAACTGGATAAACTTAATGAAATAACAGATCGTTCAAAAAGCTTGGGAAGTTGGCAACCAAATTATTCATAGACTTTCTTCATGGTGTCTAATTTTATACACTTTGACGCTTTCACAGGATTAAAAGTTAAAATGTATAAAATATTTACATGAAATTATAGCATCAATTAAACTTTCTTTTTAAAATCCACATTTAAATACCAGATTAAAACTAAACTCACATTAATCAAAAAAAAAAGTTTCCATTGGAAGGAATATCTAAAACAAAAAAAAACAAACCTCTTGTACTATTTGTTGTTGGAAAAGTGGCACTAGGGGACTCATCCTTGGAATGTCAATGTGAATCTACACAATATATATAAACAATTAGCTCCTTTTTTCATTTCATCTATTTTTCATATTTATAAGTTTGTTTTACTGCATTAAAGATACATAAGAAAAGTCCTATAAACCACATGTAGACACATATACTATGTGTGGCTGACTGAACAATAATGTAACAACTAAAATATCCCCAAGTCATAAAAACAACAAAGCAAGAATGGCATTAAAATGAAGATCTTCTGAATGCATGTTTATAACTTCTCTAGTTTACATTGGCTTCTGATCAAAACAAGTTGCTTACACAGATATGAACTGAAAATCAACTAAGCAATGAAGTAGCTAATTTAATACAATGTTCTTACTTATAATGATTAAAATGCATTGTTTTGTCAGTTAGGTACCATCACCATTAGCAATATATCTGGCCAGCTGAGGTCAGCTAACAATGCAACATAACCTTTATAATAAAAATATATAGCAATGAAAGTAACATTAAATAGTGTATAACTTACATAACACACAAACACTAATGTTATGACTTAACTCCAGAATTATCAATAGATTTGCATCAACTTTTTAAACATATATTTTTAACATACTGTGGTGGATCCATGAAGTTGTTGATTACAGGGTCTCTAATAACACACAAAAACTACTACCAATATTGCAATTTATCACACTAATTACTACTGGGATAACAGCTAAAACATAAAATTATTCAATGCAATATGAGGACCCACCCCACCAGTAGTGAACAGCGTAAAAGCAAGTCGGTAATGTGAGGATTAACCAGTGCACAGCATAATTTTAATTTTTCAGTCATTCTTATATTGAAGTGTAAATGACTCAATAATAATTAATATACAGTCATACTGCTTAATCATATTTCATCAACCTTTATTCATTCATTCACAGTATGAAATAATATACATCTACCTACATGTATAATGTGACTTAAGTTGCTCTGTTTTGAAAGTGTAAACATGGTATCACTACAAGAACATACCTATTTTGTTTAGATCAAAGATTTTATTGAATAAATTTCAGTAAACACTTTTGAAGGAACCATATCTGGTTGATCCTCCAAAGCATCACCTTATTTTGAAAGAATTTTTATGAAAATGCCCATACACAGTGGTACACAGACTGACTAGAAAACCTGGGTTCCCTATATGTGCTCTGTTGAAGAGGTGATTTGATATTAATTTGTCTAAAAGAAAGAAAAATGTACATTTTTCTAAGTTATAGATTGTAATTGTAATTTAGTAAATGAATGCTGTTTTTATTTACATAAAATAATACCAAAAAAATTGTAAAAACTTTTTATATTGCAATGCAATTGTTAGTATACCTGTAAAGTGAGCAAACTTAGTGTACCATACCTATTATAGTTGTGGTATAACAGATCATACCAGAACTACTTTTTAACATTGTCTAGCATTTCACAGGTAGTAAGGTGCTATTGAAAACTGATCATTTTTGTAAAAGACTATCTGAAGCAAATATTCATTCACTTAGGTCACAAATATATGTTCAGATCAGGGATTTAGAACTCTAAGATGGGAATATTCCTTATACTAACAAGCAATACCCTAGCCATAGTAAGCAAAATGTGGCTTCTTCTAACAGGTGAGAATCCATGAACACGAAGGTCAATGGCAAAAGATGTCCACACGATCCACACAACAGTACACAATAGAATCAAGAAGAATCTCTGACTGGAAAAGTGTCACAAGTTGCTTCCACAACATATTTGTTCAACTGTCACATACATCAAGCAGCTGGAAAATGAATTGGGTATTCATGCTGTTCCATTCAAGTTACTGAATGCAGCAGCTATGGATTCTTTTGTGCTGGGAAAAAAGTTTCCTTATATATTAGATGGTTAATGGAAAGCTTCAGGGAGGAGTGGTGTGATTTGGACGTGATGACCTTATGACAGAACTTTTTGCAATGGAGATTATGCAGATAGAACATGCCTGGACATGAAAACATGGACTGTAATAATGTGTTGAGGCTCTGAAATCATTTTAATATATTATACTCAACCTGTGTATTTCCCACTTTATAATGGAGAAAAAGTCCAAGTGGAAAAAATGTATAACCTTAGGTATCCAGGATACAGTCATTTTTACTGAACAGCAAAGAATAAGTATTATATAGAACTATCAAAATCAAAAATGTATTAGAATAATTACTTATCATAGTAAGAAAAGTATCTAAATCTAATTCCTGCAGCTTACCTGTCTGTGCGTCTCCTGATGTATATCTTGGAGTCGAGTATTATAATACTGTTTGATATAGTTGAAGTACTCTTCTCGTTTCCTTTCTAATGTTGATTCTCTCCTATCACAGTTGGCAGGGAGGTAGCCCTATGAATTAATAGCTTAGTTACTGAGATGATGATAAATAAGTCTAGGCCTGTCTACATGTCACATTCTATACTTTCATATCATCAGAGAGCTGCATTATGCAAAACAGACTACTAAATACTGTTTATCCCGATATGAAAGTTATGTTAAACTATAAAGAAGGATTTGGCAAATCATTAGTGTAAATAACCACTAATACAAGATTGTTATAAAATTGTAGTTTCTACATTAGGGGATCAGAGTTAAATCCACAGAAATGTGTGAAAATTTGCTGATATTTTTCAAAGTGTCAATACGATTGCTGAAAATTTTATTTCTCACATACTGAAAAAAAAAGTGACCTAAACTTTAATGATTCACTAAACAATAGAATGTCTTTACTTGCTGAAACATTCATAAATTTTCCCCAAAACAGAAATATTCATTTTACTTCATCTGAAAGATTTTAATGAGCTTCATCTAGCTGTTAATTGAAGATAAGGTTTCATCTGCTGGAGAATGCCTTCATCATATTGAAACTTATCTCCAAACAGAAGGATGAAGTGTGTTAAGATCTTTTAGATGTATTCAATTTTATTTTTATCGCACACTTGTTTTCCATAAGTATTAACTCAGTGATGCCTTAACATTATTAATACAATAATAGTTGTACCTTGTCATAGTTAGAAGAAAATGATTATCCCTTAACTGAGTTAAGCAATGCATTATTGCTCTAGTTGACTGTTTCAATATATTGTTGCTCTAGTTGATTGTTTTAATGTATTATAGCTCTAGTTGATTGTTATACTGTATTATAGCTCTAATTGTATGTTTCAAATTATTGGAGCTTTAGTTGTTTGTTTTAGTGTACTATTGCTCTAGTTGACTGTTTTAGTGTATTGTTGCTCTACTTGAATGTTTTAATGTATTATAGCTCTACTATAATACATTGAAACAATCAACTAGAGCAACAATATATTGAAACATTCAACTAGAGTAATAATACACTAAAACAAACAACTAAAGCTCGAATAATTTGAAACATACAATTAGAGCTATAATACAGTATAACAATAAACCTCTAGTTGATTGTTATACTGTATTATAGCTCTCATTGAATGTTTCAATGTATTATAGCTCTAGTTGATTGTTATACTGTATATTATAGCTCTCATTGAATGTTTTAAGGTATTGTAGCTTTAGTTGTTTGTTTTAGTGTATTATTGCTCTAGTTGAATGTTTCAGTGTATTGTAGCTCTAGTTGATTGTTTGATTGCATTATTGTTCCAGTTGGCTGTTTGAATAATTGCTTAATGCCAACAGTAAATTCATGAAGAAAATACTAGCAATTATATTTAGTGAAATATATATACTTGAAAATTACGGAATAAAGATCTAATTAGCAACTATTACTTTTTTAATGACTTGTTTAGTTTTTGATATATTTCTTTTGTTTTTATGTTTGTTTGTTTGTTTTAGTAGAGACCTAAATAATGGGCTATATGTGCTCTGTTCACCATGGGGAATTGATTCTTGTATTTTAGTTCTGTAAGTCCATAAAGTTATCACTGACCAAGTGTCTTTTGTTTTCTTAAGCTATTACCTATGATCTTATAATTGGTGAGGTTCATTAGATTCATGCTGCAATGACACAGCTGAGATAATGTAACCAATTGAGAAAAAGCATTGTCCAACTTACTTACAGCTAACAATCTCCACGTTATGGGTCTCACTGCTGGTGGAATTCCTGACCAGCTTAATTCTTTTAGTTCTTCTGTGACAAGATTTAAAGTCAGAAAAATATGTTAAAAAATATTTTTTTATTTGTTATTTAAAAAATGGCCAAAACCTAAAACACAGTAACCATTAACACTCATAACTAGGAAACTTACAAATCAGATATTATGGATTATTGAAATTAAGAACAGGTTTTGAATTTCTGTTAAAAGATTATAATCCACAGAATGTAAATAAGAATGTATAGTTTCATGGAGTTCAAACCCATCAAGAAACAAAAAAACTAACTCCAATAAATACCAAAAGAAAAAATAACCTATTACTTTAAAGCATCCATATATATATATACACACACACACACACACACATCTAAGCGTAAATGGTGTAGTCCAATGGACTGGAGAAGGAATGTTGAATATAATTTTGAAATTCCTATGCATATTTACACAAAATTTTTGTTGTGTACAAAAATCAGATGTGTTACAGAAGTACCTGCACTCAACATGTGTATGTAAATTGACGACATAATTCTGACTTGACTATGACAAGTCAGAGTGGAAGGTGATGTTTAAAGGAAGAATAAAATTCCTTTTGTCCATTGTACAGTTTGCATATTGCATTTTCATATCCTCTAGAACCTCCAAAATGCATATCTACAGTTTTCAGTATCCTTATTTACTGTATCTATTATTTACTCTCCTCTACTACAAATATCAAATACATAATACCAGGTTGAATGGCACTCTGTAAAAGGTCATGACATGCATACTTTGACTCTAACCTGAGCACATAGGGTTAAGGATAAAATAAATGTACCTATTCTTCTTCAAAATTTCAAGCCTCTAAAAATGCAGGTTGAAGTTACATAATGTTGTATTTGTTTTATTTATTGTTATTTTAATGTCCACGTAATTCTCTGAATTTCATGCTACACAATATTTACTTTAACAACAAAGAAATAAACATATGGTATAATGGAAATATTACTTTGTTCATAACCTAAGAGCAAACAGGAATGAAAAGCAACTACCTGTTGTAAAAAATAAGTGTAGAAGATGACATTTCAAAAGTCTTTAGTATTCAGGTCAGTGTGTGTAAGATGTTGCAGGTCTTTATAGTATCCTGGTGGATTGTGATTGGTTTGTTTATCCCTGGTTCTAATTGGTGAAAATACTGCACAAGGTTTCATCCAATGGTAGCCATAGATTGCTCACCTCTAATCCCAAACCTCTGGCAGAACAATTTCAACATAAAACTTACTCCATCCTCAGGAATGCCAAGAAACCAAAACATAACATCACTAGACAGGAATATAATGCACTGAGCCGTCTAAAATGGGACGACACAATCAAGATTCTACCAGCTGACAAAGGAAACAGTACAGTTGTTGGACATACAAGACTGTTTAGTGTAAGAGTTATTATTTAGTTCATTTAGTGATTTAATATTTAATGATTATTTAGTTTTTATAACAAGAGTGTTAAAAGTTGATTATTTTAAAAGTGACAGTTATGACACGTTTAGTTATTTAACTCGGTATGAGTTATACTTTGTATATGAAGTCTAATTGTTATAGGCTTTTGTAGTGTTGTTGATGTCATCTTTCATGAAGCTTCTAAGCTTTTCTCATTATGTTTAGTATTGTTACTACTAGAGGGCTAGATAAATACGTGCAGATATAGAAAATTAAGTCTGAAAAAGTGAAGTTAGTAAAAGTGAAGTTAGACTGCATGATTGTTAGTTCAGCCGTAATGGGTGATATCTAAAGTGAGTTTCACAGTTTAATAGAGATAAAGGTGAATAATTTTTCTTGTCAAACTTTGTTCTAAAGTAATTGAACCCACCTGTGTAGACTTTGACGAAAAGGAGACAATTAAAGTTCTGGATACAACTGTGGTAACCCATGGGGTAACACAAGTGAATCTATCACAGATTGTACAGTAAGAAACAGAGTAGAGAAAAATAATTTGTCTTGTCAATTGAGTTCTAAAGTAACTGAACTAGTCTGTGTGGACTTTTGACAAGAAAAGAGAATTATTTATAGTTTTTGAAACAACTTTGATATCCTATAGTGTAAATAATGTTTTGTACATATGTTTGACTTATTTTGAATATATTATTTTAAAACAAGTGGATTGTGTGCTGTTTGTTTATTGTTCGAATTTATTGCCAACAAGCCACAGACACCTACTGTAAAGATTCCAGTACCATAAAACTGACAATAGTCATCCTAGACATCAATGATTATGACATCAAGATCAAGCAGTTACCAATACACAATCAATAATGACCCTACGAAAAAGACTGAGAAACTCATCAATAGAACACTAAACAAACTCAAGAAACAAATATTAATCAACAAAAATCTAGCCAAAGACTTAAGAACCAATGACAGCTTTCCCCCACAGTTTTACAGATTACCTAACAAACCTAATATACCTCTAAGACCTATTGTCAGTACTATAAACTCACCTTGCCATCAACTAGCTACTTTCTTGGCACTTATCCTATCTCCACTATGAGGGAATACTGAACATCAGGTTCACAACTCATAGAACAACTCACAAAGTTACACATCAGATCTCAGGATATTCTTGTTAGTTTTGACATCACAGACCTATTCCCTAATGTTCCAACCTCAGAAACCTTTCATATCACCAGGAAACAACTGCTCAATGAGAACTCTACCATACAGAACTGATATGAAGATAGATGCTATCACAGAACTAATGACTAATTGCTTCCTTACTTCCAATACAACGAGGAATTCTACAAACACACGGACGGTCTAGCTATGGGTTCACCACTCTCTCCAGTCTTAGCATGTAAGACTTTGAAAAAAGAGCCCTCTCATCCACACATATAAAACCAAGTTTGTACAGATGCTATGTTTATGACACCTTTGTTATCTAGCCCCATAGTCATGAAACTTAGCAGCTTCCTAAAACATTGTAATTCTATAGCCAATAGAATCCACTTCACCATGGAAATAGAGCAACAAGACAACCTACT
Organism: Limulus polyphemus; assembly: GCF_000517525.1. Taxonomy (NCBI): domain Eukaryota; kingdom Metazoa; phylum Arthropoda; class Merostomata; order Xiphosura; family Limulidae; genus Limulus; species Limulus polyphemus. The sequence continues at coordinate 65,224 of NW_013667072.1, forward strand.
GTTTCTTGACATATTCATCAGCAGACAAAAAAGGAAAATCACCACTACTGAATAAAGAAAACACACCCACACTGACAGATACCTACATTTCCAGTCCTATTATCCAACCTCGGTAAAATGTAGTATATTAATTCAGTGCCTAAACAAGAGGGCAAAAAGCATTTGCAATGAGACATCCATCAATACAGGATGTCAAAAGATCACAGTATTTTAAATAGAATGGTTACACCTCCACCTTCATCAAAAACTCTCTGAAGAAGACCACAACAGAAAGAAAGGATATGAAGAACATTACTACTACCATTTACCTCCCATATATGCAAAATTTGAGTGAAAAACTCAAACACATAGTCAAGAAGTTCAACACAGATGTTACAGTAGAAATCTTACAAGTCAATAAGATCCATTCTAGAGAAAACCAAACAGAAACCTACTAATGAAAAAACACAAAAAAGTCATCTATGAAATTCCAGACTCCCATGATGAAATATACATTAGAGAAATGGGAATAAGACTTGAGACAAGAAAAAAGAACACAAGGACAGCACAAGAATCATGAAAATACAAAATTCAGCTCTTGCAGAACACACCATCTCAACTAGACAACTGTCAACTGGGAGAAAATGTGAATCACTGACACAAACAAATTTTGGAAAAACTAGAAAAAGAATCTTTCGACATTAACACCAAAAAGCCTCAGAGATTTGGGATTAGAGTAGAGCAATCTATGGCTATCATTTGTTGAAACCTCATGCAGTCTTTCCACCAATCAGAACCAGGGTTAAACAAACCAATCACAACACGTTCTCCACAATGTACCAGGATACTACAAAGACCTGTCACAACTTAAACACACTGACCTGAAAGTGCAATACAGAAGACTTTTAAAACATCATCCTCTACACTTGTGTTTTTACAACAAGCAGTTGCCATCCATTCCAGTTTACTCATCATAAATACTCTGCATAAACAATCTATGATCTAAGAGATTTCAAAATTAGGCAAAATACTTTATTTCAACTTATATTTTTTTTGTTCTTCTTCTTAACATTTCATGCTTATTAATTTCTGGTTTGAAATTATGGTCTACTTCTTCAACAAGACACTATTTTAAATTAATATTCCAATTATCTGCATTATGTTTGTGACATTTAAGCTTCTGCAAACCTAAATCAGTGTTTGGTCCACTCAGCAGAGATTTGAACTTCTGCAGCCTTTGTATTTCTCGCTGTGAAGTTCTGGACTGTAGGTATTTAATGTGAGCCCTTGGGTGTGAAGTTGGAGGTATCATACAGTGCCGTATGCCTCGTCCTGGCCCCTGAAGTCGCCATGAAGATAATTGCTGATGACCACGGCAAGAAGAGACTGTTAAAGAAAACAGAAGATACATTATTATATTTTGTCACAACAGTAGCAAAATAAATAAAATCATCAAGGTTTTAAAGACTTACTGTAGAATTCTATACACATTTATCTCAAAATTGGATGTAATGAACTACACAGTTATAAAAAAAAAGTTACAAAACAGCCAGGGAATGCTAATACTTACATTTACTTATAATTATAACATATTACTTAATCATAAATATTATAAAAACAGTAATATCTGACAGACCTAATAATCATGACAAAATATTTGATTGGTTAATAACACAGTAGCGTGAACATATGCAATATGAACTGAATAGTGATTAAATTCTCATATGAAAAACACTATTTCAGATAATAAAGTGTATATAAGAATGCATTTGTGTTTGGAACATAAACAAAGATGTTCCTACTGTCTGCACCTTATAAAACACAAGGAATTATCAAACTGATGCACCAAAACATTAATGCTAAAATTAAAAAGTCCTTACTAAAGTTATAATTTTCCTATACTGAAAATGTATTCCTGATAGATTAGCTATTCTCATTCAGTACTGCCATCTATATGCAAAATTTTTCTTTACACATGCCACAAGCCTTCTGCTCTCCCCCCCCCTGTTGGAATTACTATATTCCAACATGTCTATCATGTAAATCATCATGTGTCATCTCTTAACCAATAGTAGCATGATATGCTCATGTAATGCACATGACTCCCTCTCCACTCCTCTACCAAACTTTCACTTTAAAATTTGGCAGAAGGTGTGAGAACAAGAGAAGTGGGGAGAAAGGGTCGGAAGTGTGAGATGAGGTAAGTACCTATCGGAAATACATTTTCAATATAGGAAAATTATACCTTCCGATACGGTACTTATCTTCTCTCACAAGATTAGCGAGAATCCCACATTTAGAAGGAGGAGGAGGGAACGTAAGAAGTATCCTCGTAAGTGTCTGAAGGATACCCCTGACAATGAGAGAGATAGATCTGAAGATCAGAAGAGGTGAACCACACCATTTCAGAGCCAGGTATACTCTTCCCCATGTGTGGAATGTGTAAGACATAAAAGAGGAAATTGAGAGGTGTAGAGTGGCTAGGGCGGGGCAGATTGTAAGTCAACTACATCCAAAATCTCCTTGCGAGAAGAAAAGGCGAGAGGAGAAGAATGACAACACTGGAGAAAATGCAATGGGTGACCACAAAACCTTACTTTGAAAAGCAGGCCATACTGAGTTATTCACCCCAGACATGGCAGGGATGGGCAGAAAGCCCTCTCTGCTTTACATATGCAGTCCATGGGTGGTACAGTCTGGGACGGGCATTTTTATTCACCTCAAGCAATCTTGTGGAACACCCCATCTCAACGGTGAGCATGCAAAGTCATGGAAAATAAAGAGTGAGTCAACAAGGCTATAGTGTACTAATTTACAGAGAGGGATCCATGTGATAAAAAAGAGATAAAGGCCCCTGAAAGAATATATGAATAAAACTTACCAGTTAAAGTCACACCAAAGTCTCGAGAACAGCCACAGAAGAAGACAAGAAGTGAGGGAAAAAGTTGGATGTAGGATCTGATACGAGAAAACCTGGAACAAAGAAGGGAAGAATAGGCCAAATGAACCAAAAGGCTGACCCAATTAGTAAGGGTAGAAAGTGCAAGATCACAAAGGGAAGAGGATTGCCATGGGATAAAAAATTGGTTGCATGTACCCCAAAAGGGAGCAGTACATGCCACATAACAACGAATGGCCTTGAGCAGACACAGAAGCCTATCCGGATCTGGTCTAGGGTAAAAATGGGATATAGAAGGAAGGGATATAGGTGAAAAGGATGAACAACCATCTGGAGCTGCCAAGGTGTTAAGGAGGAAGGAATGATTGGAATAAAGGAGAAGATAGGTGATGGTGATAAAGGGTACGTGAAACATTGATGGCATAGAAATACAACCTTCAATGTCCACAGGCTAAGAGAATAAGGAAATATGTTTTAAGGAACAGATGAAACAAGGTACACGACGAAAGTGGTTCAAATGGAGGTAAATTGCATGGAGAATCACATTAATGTCCTAATCTGGAAGGGATGAACATCTGGGAGGTCAATGTATCCAGAAGGAATGCATGAGCATGGTAAGAACAGGGGAAATACAACCTTACAATATCGGGAAAAATGGAAAGTATGGGATAGAGCTGCCCGATATCCAGAAAATGAGAAGACCTGAGACCCATGGTTGAACAGCCATGTGAGCAATTCCACCACAAGAGCCACAGCAGGAAACTCCCTATTAGCAGACCAACAGCAGAATACTTTCCACTTGCATTGCCGTGGAAGATGGCTGTATGGAACAAGCTACAAAGGATGCAACTTGACATATGAAACAGGATCGTCTCTCCATGGACCAGACTAAAGCCAGGCATGAAGATGCAGGACATGGAGATTGGGAAGTAAAATGTGGGAACAAGGTTGACAAAAAAGGGAGGGAAAAGTGGAAAAGGGACAGGTGGTGATAGGAGCAGATCTTGTAGCCTTGGAAACCAAGGTTGAGCTGGTCACTAGGGAGCAATCAGGAGGACCTGACACAGAGTGGAGTGGACAAGAGAAATCACTCGATGAAGCAATCAGATGAGAAGGTACACATAAAGATTGTGTGGCCAATCCTGTCTGAAGGCATTGACTTCCAAAGCCTGTGGATGCAGTACAGGTGACCAAAAATAGGGGCAGCTTGGTATTGAGGCCCATGGCAAAGGCATCCAATTGGGGAAAACCCTAATGATGGCAAAGATCCCTGAAAATAAGAGGATCTAATGCTCGCTCCATTCGATATATTTGGCTGGGGTGCGACAGATTGAAAGCACCTGGCACATGACATGTGATAAGGCAAATGTGATGTGCATGAGCCCAGTACAATAGATCCAACATCCAAAAACACAGATCTCTGGAACAGGTGTCCCCTTGATGGTTGATATGTGCCACCACCATAGAATAGTCCAAATGAACCATCACCAGACAATGATTGGCAAGAAGAAGAAAATGATGCAATGCCCAACATACTGCTAGAAGTTCGAGAACGTTGATATGCAAGGCGGTTTTGTTCACAGACCAACGGTCCAAAGATTCCTGGTGATTGACCCATGCCCCCATCCCTAAAAGGATCCATCCATGAAAAAATGTAGATTCAGACATGGGAGAGGAAGTGGCACACCTGTCGACGTATGGGCTTTATCCAGTCACCAAAGCAGATCATCTCACAGGGATGTAGAAAGGGAAATGGGAGTGGAAAGAGGATCCTGAACAAGGCTCTATCAATCGTGAAGTGCCCACTGGAGGGATATCATATGGGCACAACCTCAATGGACTAGTGCAGTCATGGAGGACCACATTGCCAAAAAGTGATAGAACCTCGTGAGCAGGAAGTGACTGAGCCGAGAGGGTATGGTGAACCAAAAGTTCCATGGACCAAAAACATACAGGAGAAGGCAGAGCAGAACTGATATTTGTGTCCAAAAAAGACTCCCAAGTGGACAAGATATTAAGTGGATCAGAGGCATGACTTCTCCAATTTGATCAACCAGCCCACCCAAGCCACCACAGAAAGGAGTAGGTGAGTGTGAGTGGCCAATTCTTGCTTGGAATGAGCCAGTCATCCATGCAATAATTAAATCGCATCCCCAGAGCATGGAGATGACATGCAAAAGCTTGGACTATGTGACAAAACACATAGAGATCTGAGTCAAATCCAAAGGGGAGGGCCCAAAATTGGTAAACCAACACAAGATGGACAAACCGAAGGTAAGGTCAGGACTGATGTGCTATCAGTATGAGGAGGTAAGCATCCATCTTTGTCATCCACAACCTTGAGGGAAAAGGCTATCTCAGAGTGAGAAAATACTTCATGGTGAACTTGGGGAGTATGAGTAGTTGAGGTGAGATAAACTGATGACTGGCTGCCAATCTGTATTTTTCTTGGGGAAAACAATAAGACGGGAATAATACCCCCCCCCTGGAAGGATGGTGAACCGGTTCGATCGCCCGCTACAAAAGCAATTCTTGAACTGCTTCTGACAGACATTGGTAGGTCACAGGATCTTGAGAAGGAGGGAGGGAATGGGGCAAAGAAAGATGGGAAGTGGGAAATGAAACTGGATAACAAATCCTTCTGACAAAACCCATATTACCCATTGATCAACTACAAAGAGATGCCAGTGAGGAAGAAACTCTAATAGCCAAGCTCCCACCAGACCTGAACCTATAGGGTAGTCACCGGTACTGTTCACGACAGGGGTTGTGTCATCGAGGAAATTGACAAGAAGAAATACCCAAATTAGAAGGAACGGATAAGGGTTGGGAGGATGAAGGACAGGAAATGGGAATAGGTGGCATATGAGGCTCTGACTGAGACAAACAGGCTACAAAAGTCGTAAGGGTTGGTTGCTGGCAGACTGATGTCACCCGAGGCTTGATAGTTTCTGAGACTGTATCAATAACATAACATCTCAGAAAAGGTGCAAGACATTTACGTAAATCCCTGAGATAGGTTGAGCATAAATTGACAAAGGTTGACCCATGTAGCACTAAATCTCCCGTTGTATAAAAGCAAAAAGATCCACGTTGGGTTGCATGCACCTGAGGCCTGAGAAAAAACATTGGTCATTGGTGCCGAAGTGGTAAGATGAATTTCTGAATTTATAGCACAAGAAAAGGTTCACAAAAGTTGAATGGAGAAATAGAGTAACAAGATTGAATTGGTATAAAATAAAATAAAGTCAAAAGGAACTACTTCATGTGAAAAGACAAATAAAACAAATTTGTTTGTCACACTGAAAGCACTAGGCACGTAAAAGAGTGCATTGTAATTGAGATGCTGCCAAATGAGAAGTGAAACTTCAGTAGAGGAATGTAGAGGGAGTCACATGCATCACATGAGCATATCATGCTACTATTGGTTAAGAGATGACACATGATGATTTACATGAGAGACATATTGGAATATAGTAATTCTAATGGGTGGGAGCAGAAGGCTTGTAGCATGCATAAAGAAAAAGTTCACATATAGAGGGCAGCAATGAATAAGAGTAGCTAATATTGTGAAAGAAGGTACATACCGTATCAGAAGTGTAACATTAACAGGACATGTTTTTATCAAAATGGTTAGATTACAGTCAAGAGTAATGAAATGTTCCCATGTTAAAGATAACTAAAGAAACACAATTAATTAAAAGTTTAGATACATTATTAAACAGTTGTGTACTACACCGACTGGTAAGAGACAGTATGCATTTCTTTATTATTCTACTTTAATTAAGGATGGCAGTATAGTGGCATTTTTGATGGATACACGTTAAGAGATGTTTCTCATTATCACTATAATGCATATAAAACAAGAGTGAGATAAAAATGTTGTCATCTACAAGTGAAAAATAAATTTTAAGTCAACATAGGAGAATCAGTTGTTATAATTGGCTGCATACAATAAATAATATACAAGCACATTAATGAAATAATAAATGGTCAGTATATTAAACTTCGGTCATATAGTGAAAGACAGATAAATTCAATGAAACAAGTATCGACAGAGTTCCATGATGAAAAGAAAACTGAAATAACTTAAGAGATATTATTTAACGAAATGATGATTAATTTAATGGACAGCAGAATAAACACTGAAAAGCTGAGACATTCTGACTTATCTCACTACAAACAGGATTTAAATACATTTTGTTTTGCAATCTCCTGTTTAATTAAATGTATCTGGAAACATCTGGTAAAAATTCCAAGACCCCCAATACTATTCTCAACAATACACAAACTCTTATTGTGCTTTGATAAAAGATGACTTTTGGTTTGTTTTATGTTTTATTTTATTTCTCTAAATAAAACTTTACAAAATTCTTGTTAATTTGAAAGCTGTCCTGTAGTGTTTGATAAAGTTCCAAGTGAATTTGCTTCTTTTTTTGTTGCCACACACATATGTATTTTTTTCACTTTTTTAATGTTCTGTTTTTAAGGTCAATAGCTTTTGGTTATTTGTTTGCTTGGTCTGAATTTCATGCAAAGCTACACGAGGGCTATCTGCACTAGCCGTCCCTAATTTAGCAGTGAAAGACTAGAGGGAAGACAGCTAGTTATCACCACCCACCACCAACTCTTGGGCTACTGTTTTACCAACAAATAGCAGAATTGACTGTCATATTATAATGCATTCATGGCTGAAAGAATGAGCATGTTTGGTGGGAATAGCATGAGATTTCAGATTTTAAAAGTAAAAGTCAGTATATAAATTAACCCTTGAGTATAGAAAGAAATTATATGAGAAAATATTTTTTGATAGCTTACAACACAGAACATTTGCCCCACAACAGCAAGAAATTGTGCAATAATATAAAAATCAATTGTATGAAGCTGCAGGTTATACGGTAAACTACCACAGATGTACGACCTTAAACCAATATAACATGACAACAATAGTAACTAAGTTACTTCTACTCTCCTTACATTTCATACCTTTCTGTAAAGCAGTGGCCCGAATATTGGACAAGTCTGAATCATCTGCTTTCCTTGTGACGTCTGCTTCTCCAGCAGATGCTGATCGAATATGGACAGCTGTGACAATTCTGCTTCGTCCACTGTGTTTACTTATCACGTTAGTGGCTGCTGACTGATTAACTTGGGGATGAACCACATCTAGAAAAATATTTCAATGATTCCAAGAGATTGTGTTAAATTTTGCTACTTACAAAATACTTTTTACTGTAAATGATGATTTAACGTTTGTCTCTCCAAGTTTAAGAATTTTTATTAGAAACAAAGGCTAACAATACTCTGTTTAACCTATTTAATGGTGGAAAAAATAATCTAAATTTTAGTATTTTGATATTCAGAAAAGAATCAATTTTAGTTCTAAAATTGAAAAGGAATGGACAGGAATACAAATCCCATTGTTCAAAAAATATAAATTTCGCCCCCACCCCATTATCAAAATCATTTGAACAGGGCACTTTTCAAGAGTAAGACTTCACTGATTGATTAATCTTTGATGAACGTGTACATATTTGTACCGATTCTTTCTAGGCCAAATATTAACCATCAGCCACTGACAAAGACTAACCCCCAAAAAAAATCCCAGATTAAAGAACATTGTATTCTTTATTATCATTAACAAAGAAGTTTTAATAGTTTCATAAAACAGATTAACTTACACATACACACACTAACTCATGTAACAAGACTAAGCTGATGTCTCAGGCATAAAAGATGTTTTACCTGAGGCTTGCTATTAGTTTGTGGTTTGTACATATGTTCTGTGAGGTACGAGACTATTAGTACCTATATAAATATATACAAATGGTGAAGTTACTTACACTAAGGGTTTGGACTCTGGGAGCAAAAGTTAGTTTTAAAGCCTAGCATGCAGTGTGAACAAAAAGTCTGAAATGTGGAAATGACAGGATATTAGATGGGTGGGGGTGAGAGAAAGGAGTGGGAAGGTGAGGAATTGGAAGTTTTGATATAATGCAGCCCCACATTAAACACAATCCCATTTTTTGGAACCAACTATTGTATTATCTCTCATTCAAAACATCATGCATCAACTCTCCACCAAAAGAAGAGCACTACTATCACGTGATGCATGTGACTCCCTATATGCACCACTACCGAACTATCACTTCGAAGTTTGGAAGAAGACACAAGCACCAGAAGATATATAACTTACAATTCGATACCTTCCCTCTTCTCACAAGATTAGCTTGAATCCCACATTGAAAAGATGGAGGGACCAGTGTGAGAGAAGAACAGGTATATCCTCCAAAAGCATCCAAAGGACACCCCCTGAGAATGAGAGAAACAGACCAGGTGATCTGAGGAGGGGCACCGCACCACTTCTGAACTAGGTATATCTTCATCATGAACAGGTGGGATCAAAATATGGTGGAATATGAAAGGAGCATATTCACGTGGGAGAGGATAGGTCAATAATGTGATCCTAATCAGAGAAACAGATACACTCAATCCCACATAATAAAAGTGGGTAATGGAGGATGTGTCCCATGGTGTAGAGTGGCTAGAGTATGTCAGACCGTACTCGCTAAGCCAACTACACCCAAAACTTCACTCGCTGTGTACCGACATCCACGAGAGGGTAGGATGAGGATCATACCATTTTCACCTCAAGCCCTAGAGTCATGAATGTACATATAATTTCCACTCCAGGAAACGTCACAAAATGAGCATTGAGTTAGGGACCTGAGAATGTGTCATTCGGTAGCTGAGGAAAGTCCACAGCAAGCAATCAACCCCCACGACCGTGAAACTGGTCTGAATATCCTCATCATTCTGAGAATGAAAGAATGACTAGGTCAGAAGCAGAAATAGGCCACATAGACCTCCTGTAACCCACAACACAGAAGTTAGAGTCGAGGAGGGAAGATGGGCGACCTGAAACCTGTGTGAGGACGTATGTGATTGGTTCACTCTATCTCCAAAACCTCACTCACGGGAGGGTAGGAGGAGATCACCCAATCGGAGGGGTGAACTACATTTAGGCATTTCACTTCAGGCATGTATAACTCATCCAGAGGATCTTGTAATTCCTTCTGCACCAAAAGAACACCACTGCCCTACTCTGAACTGAATGGTTATAACCATCTTTGTGGAACCCATTCAGCAGGTCAACCACCCCAGCAGCTATCTTAAACAGCAGAACATACCAACTTATTCAGTCGAAGCATGGTAGTGATGGGCAGCATTTCCCTTCTGCTTTACCCATGCCATCCATGGGTGATATGGTCAGGGACAGGCATTTTTATGAAGCAAACTTGACGATGTTATTCACACTCTAGTGATCTTGTGAAACACCCCATCTCAAGGGTGAACATGCATAGCCATGAACAAAGTGCATGAATCAACATGGTGTACAGTGTGGATTTGTGATTTTGTTTGTTTGAGTATAAATATATCTGAGAATGGTCATAGTCTTCTAAGTGGAACACTCTCAGTGTTTACAAAGAATACCTGGTCAGGCACCACTCGCCACAGAGCAGGATCCAAAGGAAGTTGAAGCAAGGGACCCTGAAAGAAAAGAAAGCATAAGGAAGGACTTACCTTGTGTCAATGCTATACCAAAGTCTGTAGAATAGCTACAGGTGGCAGGCAATACCACAAGGAAGCATAAATCGTGATGTGGTGTAAGTAATGGGAGATGAACTTGTGCGGAGTCGTCCAAATGCCCGACCGTAGAATCTCCTCCAATGGCCGACAAAGACGAGAAGGTAAAGTGTCGGATTTGATAGGAAGACACAGGAAAGAGATCATGCTGGGAGGGGGACAAGGAGGAATAAGCCAACTTGATCAAACGATAAAACCCAACTGGTCAGGGTAACAGGGGAAAGATTACAGGAGGAGGAAGTTTGCCATAGAATAAAGAGTTGGGAATGAGAACCACAGAAGGAAGCCATACATGCACATACTGGGCAGAGGAGTCTATCCAGAGCAGGATGAGGATAGAGATGAGAGATAGAGGGAAGGGAGATAGGGTAAACAGAGGAATGACCTTTGCGAGCCTCTGAGGTCTGGAGAAGGAATGCATGATCCGAATAAAAGGATGAGATAGGTTGAATGATACAACGTCCTGGTGACATCGAGAGTGAAAATATCCGATCCACAATGCCTGCAAGCCAATAGAAAGAGGAAATATGCTTTAAGGGAGAGGTGAAACAAGAAACAGGAAGACATGGTTCGAACAAAAGTAAAGTAAGGGCATGGAGGACCACATTAATGTCCCAGTCCAGAAGTGTTGGATGTTTCGGCAGCTAATGGAGCTGGAAAGAATAGATCAACATGGAAAGGACTGGGGAGGAAAAGACCCTGCAGAAATGGGATAAACAGAAAGTATGGAATAGGTAGAGTACTGCCTCGGAAGACACTGGCATGACCAGGGATTCCGAGGAGGAGGAAGGAAACAGGAGAGAGGTAGAAAAGGGTATGATGAAACCCTCTGATAGAACACCATGAACCCGAACTTTGGAGAGGAAGGGGCTGCTTCTATCAACGAAATTT
>NW_013667072.1:77639-111959 GCF_000517525.1 Limulus polyphemus
GGCAGTCCCCGGAACCATTGCCTCCATACCGTGTATCTCTGCAAAAAATGGTGAGCTGTGGTACCACGGTAAGCTGGGACAGGCACGGCTGTAAAGGGAAACAGGACTTGTAGCCACAACAGGCTCCAATGGAGACCAATGGGCAGCCATTGTGAAAGGTAGATTACTGTTGGACAGAAGCCACCCACAACTCCAAGGACACAGTAATCGTGTCACACTCGAAACATCGTAAAAACGGGGCCATAAGAAGGTCTCGAATATATGGAACCGGGCGACAGGTCTGCGAGAATATAGCAATGTGTGTAAGGCCAGAGCTGAAGACAACACACAGCTAACAGTGGAAGGGAAGAAGGAGAGGATGTCCCCAGAAAACCACACAGGGCTCCCATGAAGAGTTTCACACAGAAAGTGGATTAAGATGAGGTATTACAAAGAGTGTCAGAGAAAGACCAAGTCGAGAAAACGGGGCTTGGGTAGGATGAACAAGAAAATTGCCCCCCCCAAAAAAACAGGTAAAACTGAACCCATAACTGGTGATCCAGAACTTTGGAGCTCGCCCTAAAAGTTGCAAGGGCGGACCAATCCAAAGCCCGCGGGTAATTAGGCATACCAATGCCATCACCCAACAGGGCAGCAAAGCTCAGTATAAACCCCGAACATAAGGTCATGGAGGAAAAACAAGCAATAAGGAAGGACGTGGATCAAAATAATTATAGCAAGAGATAAAACATCACAATACCTGAAATATAATCTCCGAGAAAGCCGACAAGGGCTGAAGAGGATTCTCAGGATGGTGTGGGAAGGTACGGCGAACTACGGGGGGAGGGGAGAGAAAGAAGATCAATATTTCGTCAGCCTGTGTCTGTACAGGAGACAACGTGCATTCCATATAATGCTTCATCTCCCCATGAACAAAGGCTGAGAAATCCCCCAATGAGTCGCCCGTGCCTCTGGTCGCAAGTACAGTAACAGATGAGTGATATGTACCCAAAATGGTAACAGCAACTTCGAAGTTCAGGCTAGATACTAAACATGCAAAAAATGCATGGCAAACACAGATAAATCAAACGCTCTCCAATAAAAGTGAAGTTAAATTAAATGAAGTTGAATTAAGTTAAATAAAATTAAACCACTTCTAGGGTGATCAGTTGTCTAAAGAAATACGTCTGCACTCGAGCATTGCCAAACTTCAAAGTGATAGTTTGGCAGTGGCACATAGAGGGAGTTACATGATAGTAGTGCTCTCCTATTGGATGGAGAGTTGAAGCACGATGATTTGCATGAAAGACATGTTGGAACTTTGAATTCCAATATAGGGATGTGGAAGGCTTGTGGCATGCATTTTGAAAAACGTTTGCATATAGAGCACAGTACAAAACGGGAAAAGCTAATCTTGTGAGAGGAGGGAAGGTACTGTATCGGAACTTAACAATATTCAATAAATAAGGGCTTCAGTCACTGGAATATTTTGCTCTCACCTTACAAACATTCTAATCCTAACAAGTCTTACCTGATATCTCATAATAAAAAATAAAAATTATTTAGTTTTGAAACAAATATAATTTGACACAAAACCATTTCTAGGAATGAAAAGAATGTTTCAAGAAACTATAAAAAATTCCCAAAACTGTAGTTTGTTGCTACGCTGTTTCAAATTCACATTACGTTTTGATGTACTTTCCTGCACATGTACTCTCTTCTCACTTTCCCATGAAACCACAAACTACTTCTCACACCAGCTTATCCCCCCTACACTTTAGTAATTCACTCTATCCAATGATATTTAAACTTTGCTTGTAGCTATTTCCGAAGCCGTACTTTCGTTAGTAGTTCCTAAGTACATGAGAGATTATAAAACAAAAGATGCCAAAAGAAGTGTGAAGTTACAATTTGTTTGCTTATTTTGGGAATTTAAAGTTTTCTGTAGACCTATGTTTCTTCATCCATGAAAACTTGAATAAATGTCTTTGCTACATTTAATACACTTCTGAAGCATTTGAAAGAATAAATTCAGTTTTCTCACTCTTTAATTATATAGTAGCATAACTTTTGTATAAACTCATTTTATCATATCTACAATAGGATGGTTTCTATTTTTGAAATTTTGATTTACAACACTCTCATCCCCTCACTTTGTTTCAATATATAAATAAGTAATTCACACCACACTTCATCCATATTAAATAATATTTAGAAGTTTCTCAAGGTAGTTGAAATTTTATCTTGTTGCTTGGATTATATCTGCATATTCTAGAATGTTCCAGAATATTCTAAATAATTCTGAAAGATTCTAGATTATTCTGTAATGTTCTAACATATTATAATGGAATATTCTAGCACATTCTGGAATATTTCAGAGTATTCCACATTATTCAGAATGTTCAAGAACATTCCATATATAAATAATCCAAGCTGCTACTTTTTACTTCTGTAATATTCTTTATGACATGACATCAGTTTCTAGAAGTTCAGTATATAAGCACTTAAACATGTTCTTCTCTATCATATCAACTGATGCTGTATCACTGTAAATGGATATTGCAACAAGAAGTATGACTACACTTTGGCTACCTTGGTTTAGAAGAAACTGAACTAACGGGAAGCTGGACAAGTGCTTTGTATGTTTTTCTACCATCACAAAACATTAAAGAAGACATATATAGATATATGTTACAGTTTTCTTTCCATTCCCACCAAAAGTTAAATTGAAAACAGAATTTGTGATGTAGAAGCCTAATGCTTTATTTTGATTGGCCATACCCCCCTGCTGTGAACTGTAGTTTCACCTATCCAAGGCTCATCAACACAGCTTGGGCTGGCAAATCAAAGAAATACAATTAGGCCTCTTATACCATTGATTTTTATATCAAATTAATGAAGTTTTTAAGTCCTCTTCAATTACCAATAAAGTAACCTAAGATAATTTAGGTGTTTGAATAATGTTAGAGCTTGTGCCTCAATCATTATTCTATATTATATATCAGACCTAAATTACTTGATTAAGAAGAAAGTCCTTGTCTTATAGAATCAACATCAGTGATTTCAAAAATGTCATCCACATTACTGACAACCTGTGCTTCATTGACTTGCTGTGTTCTAGTTTTCCTTTCTGAAATTGTCTTTAGATTTTTCAAAAAGTTTTTTCAATTTGATAATGGCATAACTTTTTGATAATTTGGAATTCAAGCCTTGTTCCAAAAAGCTGCAGCCTCCTTGATCACAACCTTTGACCTTTCATGAACAGTCTTCTTTATTTTTAATGGGGTTTTTTAGGTCCTTTTCAATTCCAATAAAATAACATAGAGGGAAAAAGGTCATCATGGGTGCATAGGCCAGATTGATAAGATCCTCTCTTTAAAAGAATCAAGGGCTAAAAAAAGAAAAAGAAATGAGGCAAGTATGAACAGAGCAGAAACAGCAGACCTTGAATGAAACTGTCAGTTTTGGGGAATTATCCCAGAGCAGTGATGATGAGGTCGGTGGATACAATACCACTAACAGTGATAAGGATGGAGGAGCAATTGGAAAATCATCTTCTTCTAAACCTAAAATGAGGGCAAGAAGGAATATTATTACTTCAGATTTAGCAGCAGCTATGGACAGAACCAACTTGAGTGACAGAAAGGCAAAACACCATCCTTAACTTCCTCTATGGCTTCTACTACTTCATCATGATCAGCTGCCGTTTCATAACTAGACTGGTCTATATATTCCCAAGATTGCTGGAATTGAAAGAAATGCCAGTACAACTTCTAACATATGATGCTGACATGCCAAATACAGAATATTCTTGTTTAATCTTTTCTCTAACAGCATACATGTTCTATTTCTGTGACCACTGTTGCTTGCTGTTGTGCCAAAGAAAACTGTCTGTACATGATCATGTGCATGTGCCACAGCAGAAGCTTGAGCCTCTCCAGTGCTTCAAATCAACTTTGGAACACCTAGGAGTTGGTTTACTCCTACTTCAGATAATCCACTTGTTCTTTCCCTGTGAGGTCACTAAGAAGCTTGCTATCTCACTGAAAACTACAAATGAAACTATTGCCAGGAGCTGTTTCTTTAAGTTTTTGACAAATTCTTCATAGAAATGATGTAGAGATCTTCAGATCAAGGAATGGTTGATGGTTAGCTATGAATTGTGGCAGTAGGGATAAATGATTGAGTTTGCTACATGATAACTTCAAGTCAGTCAACCTAGAAACAATTATCAAGAGCTTCTTGAACTAGCCATAGTCTTTCTTAGTGACATCCCTCCTCAAGGAGTGCAATGTAAAGCACCTGGAGCATTGTATCATGTATGATGAATGACCAAGACATTATATGCTCTCAAGATCTGGATGTTTATGAGACAGTTTAAGCTCACTGACTGTGAGGAAAGAGGACTCCATGACATCTGCATCTTCGTAATGATATTAACTTCCTACAATGTCTTGTTAAGTATAAAAAAGGTGAATTCTGCTTTTTCAAAATCTGCTAGTCAAAAATTTGCTGGACATCTGTAGTATCTTAATTAGAAACTCATTGGTTTGGCATTATTTGATTCAGCTGTATTGAAGGAGACAGAATGAGCAATGGTCAAGTCACTAATTGAGAAGAAAGGCATGGATTAACATCCAATGTGCAACTGGCTTAATATCAGGAAGTTTGAGGATACATCAAGTGAAGATTTTGTCAGAAAGAACACAAAAGACTTCTTCAGGTGCCTCAAAATTTCACCTTATTTCTGGATTATTCCAAGTCAGGGAAGCTCAGAGAGGACAACAGGGAGGTACTGTATACAGTTCAACACTTGAATGTGGTAAATTAAAATGCTAAAAGAGATGTATGTGGCCCTTACTGAAAAGTATAATGTCATTATAAAAAAGAAAGAGGAACAGAAATAATTCCTCCTTCAAGTTGTACAGGATCACAGAATACACTTTTCTAACAACAAAAAAGAAACAATAACAATGCAAAAGTGTCTAATCACACCAAAATCATATAATTATGTAACTATACTATTGTATAAGCAATAAAATAACAGTACATTTTAAATAAATCATTTATAATACATAACAAATGTGTTTTTATATCACATAGTACATACAGTACCAGACTATTGCAGTCTAGAACTTCAGTCTCATTGAGTAACCTTACATATGGTCCAAAATGAATGAAGGTTGACTTTTAATGTTTTTCTATAATTGGAACATAATTATGGGGTGAGAGTTTTAGAATTTTTAATATGAAATTTTACCTCCAAATAAAAACCAGCCTAACCTACAACATACTAGATATCAGAAACAAATTGTTTTATTACGTGGCACAACACAAAAATCATCATCGCCTATATCCCAGGCATCATCTGTACTTTTTTGGAAATTCTGGAATGAACTAGAAGATGGATTTCTTTTATGACGAGTCTTTGATGGGTCTTTACTTGGAACAGAAGGCCTAGAAAGCAAAAAGAAAATGTGATTAATGCAAATATATAAACTAGAAAAAAATAAGTGACTGATGCCCTGTATTTATTCAAGCATGGGATAAATCACTGAAGTTAACACCATGATATGGTAAGAACATGCCTAACCAATATCATTAACCTCAAGCAAATTTACTTAAATACAAATATACCTGTACATCAAGGATATTATGAAGCTTATTTAAAAAGTTTTGTGATGCTTGAAATTATTTTAGCATAAAATAAATATTCAATATTTAATTGTGCTTAATAAAAGTTTGTATAGTGTTCTGAAGGAATAATTTCATTTTTCTAAGTATCTTTTGTCATTAAGAACTGCAAGGGGAAATGCGATATGATTATTATAGTAAATGTAAATGATACAGATATGAAATTTGAAATGGCTTCCCAATAGTATTTATTTCTTCACTTTGTTTAGGTATAAAAAGTTCTTTTAACTACTGATAATTGTAAAACAAAATATTTTTTAGAAACCAAACTGTCAATAAATTGTTACCCAACAGTTTTATATATTTAACGATTTCAGAAATGTTTTTAATAAAACAAATATTAAATACATTTTCAGATTTTTCAAAACTTTTCTTAAGTTCTTCAAATAAAAAAGAACAATTATTCAAATTATCTGCTTGATTTAATGAATGGGTCA
This sequence comes from Limulus polyphemus, assembly GCF_000517525.1. Taxonomy (NCBI): domain Eukaryota; kingdom Metazoa; phylum Arthropoda; class Merostomata; order Xiphosura; family Limulidae; genus Limulus; species Limulus polyphemus. The sequence goes on from NW_013667072.1 coordinate 83,750, forward strand.
CAACAAATTTACAACTTATCTAACTAACACTAATATGAATTTCAGATAAAAAATTACATTTAAGTGGTGACAATATGCAGTAGCCTATAAGCATATGGTGTCAATGGATCTCTAATGAGTATGCAATTTTTTTTAACTAATGGAGAATAGGAGCCCTGAGAACTGAAGTTAACTATGGCATAATGTGATCTTAATGCAGTCCTCCAATATAATGTAACTTATATACACGGATATTTTGATGCATAAATTGTATCAATATTGTTCTCCGCTTCTGTGTCTATGAGTAGGATAAAACCTTAACTTTTTCTATCTTCCTAGTATTGTTCAAGTTTTCAAACCTTAATCAGCCTGATCACTTAATAGATAACTCTCTGTAAGTAACTCCATGTACTTATATCTGACCCAAAACACCATAATTTCCATGAGATCACATAGCTTTGTTTGTGTTGCCAAAGTCTGCAAGACTATAATACCTTTGCTATTACAATGTACAAAATAGAAAAACTCAAAGTAATTCAACAGAATGACCTCAAAAACTACAGGTGTTTATTCATGGGTTTCAACTTCTTGCATACTATATCTCTATACCACTAAATATTAAATGATTACTTTCAATAATGTAATCATGTTAACTTCAATAGAAAGATACCATTTCTTATACTTAAAGCCATGGTTTCAAGGCTGAAAAAAAAGGTAATGTTATTTGAGGCATTACGGGATATGTTCTGAAATGAACTTTTGCATTTTTAAGCATTTTGAGAGGTTGGTGCCTTACATAGGTAAGCATCAAGTACTGGAGAGTGGAAATCATTGAATAATTATTGTTTAATCACTTCAGTATGCTTATGCCCATGGCTTTTGTGTATATTTTGCAATAGATAATTTCATGCTAAACAGCTTCAAACAATGAAATATCTGATAAATTGTGCAACTAAATGATGCTGAATTTCTATTTTTATTATAGAAAAATGGTTCCAAAGATTTTTCTACTCTAGTATCATAATGTGTATGACAATATAAACCTGTATCTTAAAATTAATACCTCCAAGGCCAGGTGTAGATACAAGTTACATCAGTCCAGAAACAAGCTTAATCCTTATATCAAAATATAGGTATCTAAGAGCAGGTAAACACACATTTATATGAATTTTCATATAATTTACTTTGTCATACAAAATCCTCAACAACTGTAAGTCATGACTGTAAGTGATATGTCTTTACAATATCCAATGAGTTATAATTAGAGCTAGACAATTAATGCTATTAACCAATTATATCAATTAGTGTGAGAAAAAACAACAGATTAATTGAAGTAACAATTAAATAAATGAATGTCACAAACATAATCAAATAATCAAAACTAATGTTTCCAATTATTACTGTTTTCAATAATTCTAATTACCAAAACCTTATGTGGGAACAATCAACTAATTGAATGTAACTGATTAATGAATCTGGTGACTAACTGATCAGCATATTTCATTAAGCACCCAGCTCTAGTCATGATAGCTATTTTTTTAAACCTTCCACACATGACTTCATACCACTTAAAAGCAGCTCTAACTTAGGAGCTACCACAGAGATAACAGGATAAGTATGGTAATATACACCTGACAGTAACATGGAATATTATGTCACATATGTTTATGAAATAATACCCACGATTTAATGTTTGGCAGTTGGGTTAACAAAAATACTTCTGCTTTATGAATCCAGTCAATGGGCATCCAAGCAAGCAAAGTCATTAGTTAGTAATTATTTAATTCATACGCTTTAATATTAATGACAAATTGACAGATCAATTCTGAAAAATAATCAATCTACAGTATGAAACTACAGTATAACCATTTTGGCAAGGAATTTTCTATCAAAATGAAACAATATAAAAATGAAATAATGGAATTCAATCAGCACTGCATTTGTAAAAAGCCACATTTGTCTCTGCTTTTTTACAAGCACTCTAAGTATAGATGTAACGATAAAAAAGACAATTTACAGCACTATTGAAACCATGTATAACAACAATACTTATCCATCAGTTTATGTACTTACTGTGTAAGTGGAGGGTGAGTTGCTCCGTAAACAGGTTTTAGGCTACAGAATAGAATAACAAATAGCAGTAAATGGTGATGTTAAAACAGTACACATCAACCCATTTACTCCTTAACACTAGCAATCACTTTAACTGTATATAGTAATGTCAGAGCAGAAAATTAATGCATGCCTAGTACCAAATACCCCTAAACATTATGTTTGGCAATCAAAAATTTAAAAGGGTGTGCCCGATTAGCACAAAAGACATTGCAACAATAGTTTTATATTACATAAAACAACACTGTCATACAGGCCAGTGTGTACTATGAACTAAAATCAAGACTATTTTCATACTACAAATTTAAGATTTCACATCCAAAAACCATTGCAAATGCAGGATGTCTTTTGCACATTAATTTATAGATCATTCGGCTAAATCAGACTATGTTGTCAAACAAGCCCTTATCCAACCAAGGTTCAAATCCATGCTGATGACAAACAGAAAGTTAATGAAACTTAGAAAATAATGATGTGTTAAATAGCCTACCAATGATAATTATTGAAGTCATATGAAGGCCTATATAGATTGAAACAGCATTTATATCTTACTTATCAATAAATATATATATATAAAAACAGCAGTTTATGCAGGTTGCTTTCCAACCTAGCTAAATCTCAATGTGCATACATACATATATATATACAATTATTATCATTAGTAGTGTTACAGTATTATCTTGGTTTAAACTAACTTTAGTGGCAGTAAAATAAACCAGGGTTTTAATGCCAACAAGAAGGCCTAGATATAAGTCTTATTAATACTGATTAAAACTGAAAGTTGAAGATCTTAGCTATATAATGCTTTACATTTAGTATCATTGGTAAAAAAGGAAGTGTGGTTTTTTGTTCGTGCATAGTTCTAAAGATTTACAAAATCCATGCACAAGATATAGGCCCAGACTTAAAATAAATCATAACATCTCCACAAGCAGCCTTATGTTTGACTGTTTAAATCCAATTCAAGATCTGTCTATATCTGGGCTAGCTTAATACACTCTAGGCCTCAACCATGTGGTGGTATTAACTTATGAAGCAAAGCCCACAGACGAAAATATAAAATACCCTAATAACACTAACCATTTATCATAAATACTAATTTATGCAATGTGATAGGCATGGTACTTGAAGCTATACATGTAACAAATCTGCTTTGGTGCTTGGTAATATCACTAAGCAGACCAGGCTCATCAGGTGTTCTTAGGTCAAGGGCTGAAACACCACTAGCAGCAAAGATAACCAACATATGACCTACGACAGAGTGATCATAGAAGCTTTTCGTAACTTGCCAGTTACTATTAATCTAGACTATTTATTATTAATTGTAATTAATATTGTAGAATTTTAGCAGCTCATCTTAGCAATATATTGTGATATAAACAGAAATTCTGATAGAGTGAATTTTTGGACACCCAAAAATCTCTTAAGAAAAAATTAATTTTGCATCTTCATTAGATGTACTATTAACCTTATTATGTGTAAATATTTCTAATGGCAGAATCAAGTCTTAAATATTTCCTTCCTCCAAAACCTAACAATATTATGAAACATATACATCTTCAATAGCCTACAAGGTTTATAGATATAAGAATATGTAAACATTTCCATTGATATCCATTTTTGTAACTTTGAAGTCAGTCAAACACACGTACAAAGTTTTAACATACATGAATTAGTCATAAACTTTAATTATTACTCTGTTATCATCAGTGTAACATACTTAGTTTTACTCAACAGTAGCCAGAGTAATAGCTTCTAGTCCCTACAATATCTTCCTCAAAAAAATTAATTTTTCTTCATAAGCAAACCAGTAAGTTAATTTTAGCTTTATCTGTCAATGTTATATTTGCATATTTTTAGATAGCATTAGCGAAATACTTCAAAGTATAATATTCCTACAATTATCATTTTAAATTCTCCACACATCTTACACACACACAGTATTTGCTTACATCATTTTACATTTTTTACTACAACTTTAAGCTATAAAGCCTCAAAAATAATTCAGCTTCATATTTTCTATTATTCACTTTCGTATTCTATTTGCATCTATATATGGGGTACTAATAATACAGCTCAAAAAATAAATACAAAAAATTATTTTGTTACATGCATCTAACATTTTGTTTCTTCACTAATGCTGAAGCCTTGTTTTAAATATTACAGTATTGTCAATTATATTATCAACATGATATCTACATGATAACTTTGCCTGTTTTTTATATTTTGTCATTGTTTTACAAAAATATTAAACTCCAGCAAAATATGTAGGATTTTGTAAGTTTAGACAAGAGCAAGGATCTCTTCTTTTGATTTAGTCGATGTATTCAATACAAAGTTATCTTTTGTTGTAATAAAAATATATTTGTGACATCCCTCAGATATCAAATAATCTAATTTTAGCTTTATCTGTCAATGCTACTGTAACTTTGGTTTTATTTTGGTAAGCCTATACTTCCCAGATTTCCTATACTCAACTTTGATAATAAAAAAAAATATGCAATTTCGTTAATAGGATAAAATAGACATAAAACATCGAATTTGGTAAGTGATATTCTATATAGTTTCAATAATACAAAAATGTAAATTTCAAAGCACGATTCAAACAAACAATGTAACAGGAATGACAACAGACACTAATGATCATACTGGTTGTCTACAGTGACATACATCTCTTTTTTTTTTATCACTGTAATTATAGCTTTTTAAAACTACCTAAAATTACTCTGTTTCTCAAATTAAGATCTAGGTCATAATTTACAACTAAAATTACATATTTTGTCTTTGTATAACAAATTTGTTTTGTGTGTAATTACAGTACTGATTCTAGATAAACCAACAAATCTTTGAGGTAAAACATTTTAAGTCATACTGAAAAATGTAATTTAAGACATTTTTTTAAATATATTTCTATGATCAAGAGCAACGTTGTCTAACACAGTTCTGATAAATCCCTCTCAGGGTTTGTTTTACAGAAAAGTTACATTGGGCTATCTATTGTGTCCACTGCAGGGAATCAAACCTCGATTTGTTGTGTTGCAAGTCCATAAACTTAAAGCTGTCCCACCAGAGGACCTCTTTCAGTGTAAAATATCAAAGTTTTAGTTTGAAGAAATGAAATCTTTATCAGTTACCACAAACAAAAATCAAAAAGTCTCTTATATTTGATAAATCTTTATCATATCCATGTGGTAAAACTAGGTAATATAAGAATAATAAAATATAGTTTTACATATTTAACAAGAAATCTGAAATTTATAACTAGTTATTTTGAAATAAAACTCAGTAGTTCAAAAATGCATGAATTAATTAATTGAAATAGTTATCCTTACACATTTTTTTTTTATTTGTAAAAATTTAATAAATTTGTTTTTACAAATTTTCTTTTCATAAGATACAAAAAATAAATAATTTACTACTGTATGATCAAGATTTTTGCCCACTGAGTGAATTCATACTTAATTAATTTTACTACACTTGTTGACAGACACCATAGTAACTGTACCTAAACAGAAACATTTAAGTAATATGTGTTTCAGAAACCAATGGACACAATGGTATGAAACTTAATGTTTACATCTATTTCACCATGAAGAAAATGATGTATGTCATGTTGTATATTATGATGATGATGCCCAAGGGTATAAAAACAATTATCCAAGTTCATATGTCAGCAATTTTGAACAAGTCACTACAATATGGAGAAGTGAAAGTTAGCATGTGATAATGTGATGTTCTTGCAGTATTGTAGTTTTTGAAGTTTGATTACTGGCTTGGGAATCATTGTTACTTAAATACCATAATTATGTGTGTGTGTGTGTGTATAACCAAAGATTTTTGGGCAAGGCCTATCTTAAAGGTTTTCAGTAAACTTATATCACACCTGATACATACATCATTGAATGAATTATTATTCTTAACTTTGTTTAGCACAAACTGAATAGAAACATGAATGAATAAACTATGAAGTCTTACACTAATAACAGTACAAAAAATAATTCAAAGTGGCTCCAATAAATATATGTAATAATGTATTGAAATGATAAACAAATTATATGCTACATATTTAACATCCATATAAAAATTAATGCAACTAGTAAGTATTTCAAGTACAAGCTAGTAAGGTTTTCAAAAACTCCTTGAAATGCACATTAACACCAGCCCAGTAGTGGTGTGGAAAGTGAAAACTAAACATTGGTACATGAAACAGTTTCAAGTCACAATAACTCTTTAAGTTAGTGTATAACAAATGCATTCTATTAGTATGCATGTTAGCACAGATGGGTGTTATAATTCTAAAAGTAAAAGATATAGCTTACATTTTTAGAGTTTGAACAACTGAATTTCTAGCAAAAATATACTTTTTATATACAAAATCAAGTCTTAGGAGACTAATTTCATTCCTATATATTATATCATAGGTTGTTATGGGTGTCTAAAAAATAGTAAATACATATATTCCACATACACAACAGTATTATGCACCAAGAAAGTAGCTGAAAAATATACTGCAAAGTAGACATACTCAGACAGTTCTTTTGTTAGAATTTGGGTGAAATTTATAATAAAAAATAAAATAAAATAAACAGCTACTTACATTTATCTCAAGATAATCTTATCCTAGAACTTAGTACATTTATATAATGAAAATAAGCTGTTTGTGGTAGATAAACTAAGTTTAAAAACTAATAGCTAAAAGCTAGAATTGACTGAAAAAGTATATATGTATATAGGTAGCTTGTTAGGGGAGAAAATAATGTTTCATTGATGTGGTATTATAATCTTAACATACCTTCCATGCTCATTCCTTAAGTTCTTCTTCCAAAATGCAGTTTTGCCATCAATTGTCTTTTCATTTCCTTGCATAGTTGACAAGGTAACCTAACATGTACAATTATCTGAAAGAACAATTTACTAATGTTTTTGTTAGACGTTAAAAAAATTGTAACGTCTTTTCAAAGTCTATTAAAAGTAAAAGTTAAAATTAACTTAAGGCAACAAAAATACCTATGAGAACATTAGATGTATTGCTTTATAATTAAATACTCATAATCAACTGTATATTCATTAATTCTGGAAGTTACTTCGCAGTTTATGTGGCATTTGCGTTATTTTCGGCAAAACTTTTTTCTTTTAATAATATAATAATATTTAACTTTGCCTTTCATCTTAACACTTAAAAAACTTCAAAATTGTGAGTAGCAGTACTCCGTGTAAAGGTAATGCTAAAAAAACTGCTTTAGACTAAAACAACAACAGTGCTAGTAGTACTCTGTCAGTACTGCAATTTGAAGATTTAATAACTGATTATACGTTATATTACATATCATTATTAGTGACTAATTTCATATATCCGTGATATACTAATTATGACTAAATTCTTATCTATTGTGTGCGTAAAATTTATGAAATGTTATACAGTCAACTGAAAATCCCTAAATATTCACATATTATTTATTTCAATCTAAACAACTGTACAATTTATACCTCGAATCTTTTCAGCTCAGATATAGCCTACGATTTAAAAATCAACAATAATAATGATAATGTTTAACTATTCGTTTACTGACAACAACAGTAAACACATCACTAGACGCCACCATCTTGCCACCTCGGATACTCCCGCTGGATCTTTACGGAAAAAAACAACAAAAAATTTATATTAATTGCTTTAAATATCATTCTTTTTATCCAGAGTTATCTCGATAGAAAGAAACGGCTTGTATATGAATTATCACAATTTTCGGTCCTTTGAACTTGGAAACTTTGCAGTCGGTCATTTACGAAGTTTCTGATGATAAAATAAAAATATAATTTACCTTTTCTTTTATCCCAGTTTTCGACATATAATATTATAGCTGATACTTTGTATACGACAATTCGAAAAGGAACTTTACATTAGGGAAACGGCCCAATGTAAAATGTAAAAAAAAACAAAAAAACAGCAATTTTTCGAGCATTTGGTTGCTATTGTTTTGTTTTGTTTCTCAAAAATACATTAATTCTATTCCTCTTACCACGTAAAGTGGTGCGATCTAGGCAATGAATAGCTTTGTTATTAAGTTATAATTATATAATTTTTGTAGTGCATATTGGTGTATAGAAGACATTTTAAATCTTGAAATAAACGACATAACTTAGAATGATCTTCATCTGTTAAAGTGACACAAGTGACCTTTACTCAAGTTTCTTCCTTGACATACCTGTTCAACCATTGTATACCTCAATTAGCTGGAGAATGAAACTGGTATTCATGCTCTTCTATATGAAGATATATCAAGACACTAGATGCAGTGCCTAGGGGTTTCTGTGGGATCAGACTGCTGAACTAGGTGCAAGGAAATCACTGCATTTATAAACTTGGGGGATTATGGAAAAGTGACCAGGGAGAATTGGAGTACTTTGGATACGAAATTGTTTTTCTTTACCTGGACACTCAACGTTTCGCTTTACAGCTTCTTCAGGAGCGTTCCGCTAAAACATGAATCTTAACTGACAGTGCAATACTTCAAACAACTATGAACACAGATGAATAGGGACAAAGGAAGGCGCCTTTAATATTTATTTTATTTTTATATATTTTTGTCATCCGATCTTTTTGTTATTTCAACAATACTTTTCTTTCAATAATAAGCTTTACTAAATAATATGTCAAACGCACCCTGTAGAAATGCACACCATAGATTCGATTATAATTTATTATTTAATTGTTTGTTTGTAATTAAGCACAATGGGCTATCTGTGCTCTGCCTACCATGGGTATCGAAACCCGGATTCTAGCGTCGTAAGTCCGCAGACATACTGCTGTACAACTGGGGGCTTATTATTTAAATATTAAACCATTTGAAGCTCTGTACTGACGGTTACGGTTTGTGTTTTAGCGGAACACTCATACAGAGTAAAGCGAAACATTGAGTGTACAATTAAAGAACAACAACAATTTGGTGTTATAAAGTCGTTTATTTCTAGATTTATTAAGTTATAATGCCGAAGTGTCATATTAATGTGGTGAAGTTAGCCAAATAAAAGAAATATTATCGGGATTTAGTTGAATAGAGCCAATCAGTTGTTTCGTGACAATAATTGCAATTTTATGTATTGTTAAATAATTATATACTAGTTTTATACTTTTATATCAGTTTGAACAAAATCTGAAACCCGAAACACAAAAATCAAAAACATTTATTCCTTGATATGTCTGATGACAAAAGGAATTATTTCTGAAAGTATCAAATAACCCGAATTCTCTAGCTTTGATACAGAAAAAATAACCTTAGAACTTATGACATAACTCATAAATATAGATAGTGAACATATTATCTAATAATTTAACGAGTTAGAAGACCAGTGAATATTAACAGAGTATTTCAGTGTAGTACCATAGGAGTAACACATCATGTTTTTTTTAAAGTCAGGGAAGTATTTATAGATATAATTTGATTTGCCATTGTCTGATTTTCATGTGTTTATATATGTTTGGTTTAGGAACATATCACGTGTTTTTATCTACTTATGGTATCATAATATTTATTCTGAATTCATTATTTGTTCTGAATATGTATAGGTTTCACATAATACGCGGTGAAAAAACCTTTAAGTTGATCATGTTTTAAGTTAAGTTGTTTCTTTGTCAATCTCGAAATTGGTAATGCTCAATACGACCTTGTGAAAGGATGGCGAAAACAGTGACATTAAGTGGTTGTACAGGCGATACCTAGAGGTTGTGATCCCATCAACGAGTAAGAGAATGACTTGTCACATAGTAGCTCATTACCTCTGTATAAATGCGAAGTGTCTTTGAAACTAAGAAACCTGGCAATCAGTTAAACTGAGTCTTCTCTTTTAACTAGTCATTCATTTCTAGATCTCGGTATTGACTAAATTGAATCATGGAGATGCTACTTAGAACAATCATCCAAACTAAGTGCTCTTAAAGCACACACACAGTGTTTGTATTTTGTATATGATAAATACTGTTAATTTTGTGTATTACTTGTGTCCAGTCTTTTTATTTCATTTTGCATCAGCTCAGTCAAGTAAGACGTTTAGTTACACTTTGTAATCATAATCTTGAACAAATCTCCTATTATTTAATGAATCTATCTGATAATTCAAACAAATATTAATTCATCTAATTAGACCACAGAGTTGATATGTAGGAAAAATCTGGTCCTGTAACCACACTGTGTACTGCTCTTCACTAGAATGCTTAATTTCTAATATGATTCATAGTTAGTAAATTGCATTTTCTTCAAGTAGAAGGGCGTACAATCAATATGAAGGGTTGGGCATCGACGGGAGAAGGTTTTGTTGGATAAATCCTCTCCTGAACATTGAATTTTTCTTAATGTCGTGAATATCCATAACTGTGATATCATTGTGACCTTTTGCCCAGGTGAGAGATGTACTGATATCTGGAACATTCAGATCTGTCAATAAAGCTCTCTTCCCAAGAAGTTACCTCAATACAAACTGAGGATCTTTGTGGTAGTGTGATGCCTGCAGTGTCTGAGACCACGTGGAGAGGTTTGTATAGATTTACACCAGCAATAATGTCTAAGCCCAGTTTTTGTAGAAGCCACCCAGAGATAAAGTGAGACTAGAGATATCACTGGCTGATTCTATCTGTCAACTAGAGCCAAACTACAAAAGTGAGACATGGAACAGTATTGGGCTTACCTGAACTAGCGGGTATACTGCTGAAGAGAACGTAGTTCATGGAGGAGAATGGGATTAAGCAGAGGTTTGAGATGAGTTGCTTACATAAACCCATTTCTCTGCCTCCCTGGATCACAACACTAACATTCATCCAAACATCAGGGCAATTGAGAGCTCCTACTGTGCTATGCTGACATTGTTGAGGGAATCTTAGTCAGAAGATGACTGAAAAGTCAGAAGGAAACATGTCTGGGCCATCATGACCACGGGCCTTTGTGAGAAAGGTAAAGCAGATCGCTCCACTGACATTTAAAGACAAAATAAAGAAATGTTGCTTAACCAAGCAGCAAGCTAGAAGAGGGCCAGCAAGAAACATCAAATACTGTAGCTGTAGCTGTGGGAAACTAGAGGAGCCCAAGTCATATCTGGCTACTGACCTGGAGGAATACAATAAACAAATGTACCAAAATGTGTTGCGATCATGCCAGCTATTTCCAGCCTGAGTAAGTTTTGGCACATGCTTATTGGAGTACAAAAGTGAGAGATAGAGCTCCTGGTTGATCCAGGAGTGGCCAGAACATTGGTAGATCTGTGGTATATCAAGCGCTCTGAGCAAACTACTATATGGGCCTACTGACATGAACATTGTTCTGGTGAATGGAAATATATTAGATATGAATGGAGAAATCATGCTTCGACTGTATCTAAAAGGGCACACTTACAGAATGAAGGTAGTTGTCATCAATCTTGGTTCTGGTATTAGCATTCTTATAATGAATGTCCTGTGAATCTTATTGATCAGTTTTACTTGTATAACAGATGAGGATTCACAGTAGAGTTATCCAGTGTCAGTAAAATTGACCCAAGGAACAGTGATCTACACGTGTGTATGTGAGAGAGCAAGTCACAATACCCCCATGTACACAAGTAGTGTTTCTTGCTTTACTATGGACAATGCTTAGTGAGTCAGTACCGTGTAATTCAGTTATCAAGCCCATGTATAAAATATGCTGTTTTCTATCTAGAAAGCAAGTAGCATTAGCTTAGATAATTATTTGTTCAAGAAAGGATGAAGTCCCAGTGTTATTCAGTAATTATGAATGATCAACTATCCTTCAACAACCTGGAATGGTCACTAGAATAGTGAACAAAATGAAAATAATAAATGCTTGTAGTAACACTAGGGTTGTATCTGTTGTGCTCCATCTGAAAGTAGATACTTGGATACCAACATGCCTGAGATCATTATTTGAGGTTTATGGAGACAATCTAAACTCAGTGCATTGGTAGAACCTCAAGGAAATGTTGGCAGAACATGATATTTTATTAATTAGACCATATGGTTTATTTGGTCAAATCACGATCACACAATATCACATAGATTCAGGTGACATGCCCAATTGAAAAACTACTGTGCAGGCTTCCTTCCTTGAAGCACTAGAGAAGTTTCCAGCACTGAAATACAGTGGGTCTTAAAAGACAGAATCATAAAGCCTTCAGAGAATGCTTAATCGTCTCCAGCAGTAATTGTTAGAAAGAAGGAAGGAATGTATGCCCAGGTTCTGTATTGATTGTAAAAGGCTGAAGACAGTAATTCACATTGATGCCTTTTCATTACCGCAAGCAAAAGAATGTCAGGTTGTATTGAAATAAAGCTTATTGGCTCATAACTTTAGACCTGGTACTTGGGTGTCAAACTAGGTGACAAGAGCAGACCCAAAACTGCTTTTAGCGTGAGAGATGGCTTGTATGAGTGTCAAGTCATGCTGTTTAGTCTGTATAACACATCTGTCACTTTTGAGAGGTTTATGGAGCTTAAAATGAAACAGCTGCAATGGGGAAAATGCCTGATAACCTAAAAATAGTATTCCAGCAGATAAAAAAGGCAGGCTTGAAAATGAAACTCGGAAAAATGTGCACTCGTTTGCACAAAAGTGGAATTTCTCGGTATTATTGCTGATAGATAAGGAGTGTCCATATATTCTGCTGAAATAGTAGTGGTACAAGATTTGCCTTAATGTGGGACCAAATAAGTAGTATGCAGTTTCCTTGTTTTTTTGTTTCGTATTATCAGTGGTTTGTGGACAATTTCTACAAGACTACTTCAACTTTATTGGTCATTTATTATCCAGAAATGCACTTCAGATGAAGTGAGGAACCTGAAAAAGCATTTCAATTCCTCAAATATGCTTTATCAGAAGCTCTAGGACTGGTATATCCATAATAGGATTACGAATTCCTGCTAGACAGTGTTACAGTGTTATCACAGCTGCAGGATAGAGTAAAACAAGTAATTACATATGCTAGTCGTATACTAATGACTTCTGGATGCAGATACTGTACAACAAAGAAATAACTGCTTGCAGTTACTATGTTTGTAAAAACTTCCAAAACTACTCATATGGTAGAAAGTTCACTGTTCGAAAGGTTGATGAATTTCAAAATCCCTGAAAGAATGACAGCATTGCAGGTATATGATTTAGTCGTATATTATCGCCCAATCCAATAATATACAAACCCAGAAGAACTGTCTCATCAGACATTGAGATCCTGTATATTCATTGACTATCAATATCCTGGACATGTAGGATTTAAAACCATTTTGGCTATAAAACAGATCATACAATAAGGTATCCTACCATTGGTTGAATGTCATGATTAATGCTTTGGGGGCTCTAGGAAGAGAATCTGAAGGATCCAGATCTAGTGTGGGGACAACTTGCCATGTAGCAAGGTAAAATATGTCTGAGTCAGTTTGAAAAATATAGAATGGATGCACATAACCTGTGATACCTATAATACTTAGCCATGAGTACAGAAATGTGTGTTTTACCATTGCTACCAACTGCTGAACAGTGATTCTCAGCTAGTGTCATAACTAGTGTTTTCTAGAGCTCGGGGGCACACGATTCTCAAAACTTCGCATGATGCAAAGACTGGGGACACCAAGATATGACTTGTACTTGTGCTAATATTTGACAGCTGTTCTTCTGGTCATTCAAATCAAAACATTCAGCATTGTGAACACTGTATGGTGTGTGCCACCCAGAGAAAAATTCGATGTAAACAAGATAAACGTCAGAACAAAGAACAGCCCAGGATATTGTTGGTCTATTCTCAAAGATAGAAAAGGTCACTTATACATACGCTGGTTGATATGTCTACACAGTCAGGCTAATGCACTGGCAAAGTACCGGATAGCCCAGTTCAGAGCACCTGAAGAAATGCACTCTGAACAGTGAGCAAATTTTATCAACTAACTGTTCTTTGAGTTGTGTAAAGTTTTTGTTGTGGTGAAGATGCATAATTCCCCTTATCAACACAGTTTGATGGGATAGCGGAAAGAGTGATACAGGCTGTTAAACACATGCTTGCTAAGTATATTAACCTGGACCAAACAGACTAGAATGAACATTTACTCTACATCATAATGGCTTATTATGCAACTGAACAAAGATCAACAGGTTGTTTATCAAATACACTAATATTCACAAGCCCATAGCCAGGTGGAGTTCTTTTTGGTCCAAAGTTGTGTAGCTTTAGTGCCCAGGGACAAAAAAAAATACCGTTCGCAAGTACCGTTCAGTACAAGGAGCACCTTTAGGTGCATGGAAATGCATGCTATAAGTGTACTGGCAGAGGTAAGAGTAGCACGTAAATGGTGAAACTTTATAGTTTACACCATTGCTAGTACTAAACTTGTAATTAATAGAAGGTCTCTAAGGAAAAACAATGGAAACATTAGTGAATGTTAATGGTCAAAGTGAAAGTTAATTTAATTTAATCTGGAACCAACATATGTATATAGAAACTATATGTTTACAGTGAACGTGTTGTTTATTGTCACGGGAATGGCAGTAGAAGACAACTTGATTAAATAGGTATTGGTCAAGAAGAGACCAAATGGTCCTATGGCCTGCAAAATTTATGGTTCTCAGAGATACACTTTCTACAAGTGTTTTTTGCATGAGAACATAGACTTGTCACGTGACCAAGGTAATTACTCAGTCCCTGGTTGTAGTCAGATGGTTGTGAGCTCCATTCAATCCACACATCTGGCTGGCTTTTTGGACACATTTGGCTATCTTGTCTTCAGTTAGTCAGTGGGTTTTTTTCTTTACAGAAACTGTGAGCCAAATCCCAAATGGTCTTGATGTGGAGAGTCACTTCAATGACCAGGACTTTCTGTTTGTCAAAACAAAGATGATTGAAAGTGGTCTGCCTTTTCACTTGGTAGAGCCCTGTAGTTGTGTTGCTATTAAATTCTCCAGAGAACAGACTGCTCAACACTTCGGCACCCCAGCCCATACTGTACATAATTGTGGAGCCTCAAATGCCAACTACTTTGGTTTGTGATACTGTCATTATGACCCACAAGCTGACCAAATTAACAAAGAAAGCCTTGCTGTCTGTCACACTGCCATTGTCAACAAGCATCATTACAATGATGAGTGAGAGATCTTCCACCTTAATGGCCATAATAGTATCTAGGGAGGATTATTAAACTACAGGACTAATGAATCATGGGACACTAAAGTCTGAGTATCCCTCTACTAAAAGGACCCAAGAGCTACCTTAGCAACAGCTGTGAGTTAACCTTTTGTTGACTCCATTCACCACTATCACTGTAATCCTGACAGTGACAAAGTTCAACTTCTAGAATGGGATTGCCAGTAAAAAGCCACCAAATGGATGTAAGTCTGGGCAATGCACAACCAAGAAAAGGACTGGCTCCAATACCAGTGCTTCTCCATGTCACCTTACCAATTGCAGGAAGAGGTCCATCAACTAAGAGCAGCCCTGGACCAAACCAGAAAGGCCTTAACCTAGGCCATAATGGTAATTTAGGACATGATGGTAGTCAAGAAAAATCAACTACCACTCAAGAACACCTATTGTCTTTACTAAAGTACGAGTGAAGTAGAATTGGACCTCATTCTAGCTGCTGAGGTAAGTATGCAGTCTGTAATAATTTATTATATTGTTACGACAGCGGAAGTCACGTGACGCTAGTAACACGTCATGAGCTTCTAGAAAATTCATGTCTCTTCGTGAAGCCTCGAGTGTTTACTAGATGTGCGGTATTATTGTATATAAGACCATTAAGAAGTGACGGCAACAAGGTAATTGAATTGCAGACAGAGATAGAGACAGACAATTGAGTCAAGTGCGTGAGTCGTTCGTTGTGAATTATAGCGTTTGTTATAGCGTGACTGTGGAAATTAAGTGCATTGCAAAGTTGTATTGAAAAAGAATAATCTAGTTTTATTTAAGAAAGGACTTGTATCGCTAAAGTTTCTTCGGAAAGAATTTTTACGGAAAATTAACAAACGAACACAGAGACCTAACAATATGTTTTTTACGTGTAATGTACATATAGGTGCCTCTGAATTATTTCGTTTGTTTCAATATTTTCTAGTTTAATTTTCTGTGTTAAAACGTTTACTTTTAAATTGTTTATTATTTTTACGTTAAAGAGTATTATGGCAAAATGTGATAATGTGCTGTATTTTCTTTGAGAAAGTTTGCTTATATTTTAGTAAGGCTATATGGGTTAAAGGCTTCAGAAATATGTGGTTTTGTACTTTTAATTATTTTTCGTATATTTACTTTATTTGCTATTCTAATGTATCTCTGTTTAGTAGGTTTTGGTTTTGCATTAATGTCTGTTTTAAAACGGATGTGACTAAAGTGGTTTTCATTTAATTAAGTTCTGTCTTGAATTATTACAGAAAAATTAGTAAATTAATTAGCTTTCTTAGAGGGCGTTTTAATTTCGAACTTAATTTAGTATTTGTGTCAATTTTTGTTAAAGGGCCCATTTTTGTATCTGTGTGTATTCACATCTACAATGTATGTCAAAGAATTTCATTTTAAATTCTGTACCATTTCTTGTTTTAAAGTATTTTTTGTCAAGTTCAATTGTATCACTGATTTGTTTGTTCAAGGTTTTATTTCGTTGGTATGTAATGTACTTCTTTGTTAAAGAATGTAATTGTAATGAAACTTAGTTATTTATTTGTTTGTTGAATTCTGTGCAAAGCTAAGCTAGGACTGTTTGTACAAAATGTCCCTAATTCAGAAGCGATAGACTAGAAGGAAGATAGCTAGTCAATGCCACCCACTACCAATTCTTAGGCTACACCAATAAAATAGTAGGAGTGACTGTGATATTATAAGACCTTTGTAGTTGAAAGAAAAAGTATGTTCAGTGATGGGATTCAAGCCCACAACTCGCAGATTGCAAATCGAGTACCTTAACCACTAAGCCATACCAGGCCAGTTATTGGTTTATGGATGTTATAAATATTCTCTTTGTTATTATATTTTTATGACATGTGAAGGGTTTTAGAAGCCAGAAAGTGTTAATGCAATTCTTTAACAGCACAAATCTACAGTTTATTGGTAGTAACATTAAATTTGATTGTTAACTTTGAGGTAGGAAAGACAGGAAAATAGGGTACAGGAATATATTACGTGTTTCTGTCTTCCTCTAGTTTTATAATATGTATTCTGATTTCATTCTTTGTTCTCAGTATGTACAGATTTTACATAACATGTTGTCAAGAAAAACCATTAAGTTCTTTATTTGTTATTCTCCAAGTAGCTAATAGCTGTTACCACCATTGAGAACATTGCTTAATGTGACCTTCTGTAAGGATGTCAATAGTAGTGTCCTTCAACGTTGTACAGGTGATATCTAAAGGGTTCAGCTCCACCTATGTAAAATGAGAATGGCCAATAACATGGTAGCACATGTGTAAATGCAAGGTTTCTTGGAAATTAAGAAATCTGACATTTAGTTAATCTGAAACTAGTCAGTCATTTCTAGATCTCGGTTTTGATCAAATTAAACCTGAGAGAGGGATACTTAAAGTAATTATCCAAAGTAAGTGCTCTTCAAATACACATACCGTGTATGTGTTTAATTTCTAACAAAAATTGTTCATCTTGTGTATTACTTGTGTCCAGTCTCGTTATATCATATAAACATTAACTTTATTGTTACGTCAGCGAAGTCACGTGACTAGTATCACGCCACGTCCTTCTCTCGAACCTTCGTGAATTATCGGGAGACTACTAGATTGGGGGTAGTCTGGTATATATAAGATGGTCACAACTTGATGAGGTAATGAGTAGTTGAACTGCAGTCAGAGAGTGTGTAATTGAACTCGAGCACGTGAGACGTTTGTTATAGCTCGACTGTTGAAATTAAGTGTATCGCAAAGTTATATTCAGAAAGAATAAACCAGTTTTATTTAAGAAAGGACTTGTGTCGCTAAAGTTTCGTCGGAACGAATTTACGGAAAATTAACTAACGAACGGAGACGTAACAGTATAAATGATATCCCTCATACATTCAACTTGTGTTTCTATAACAATTTTGTGGTATACTGAAAAAAATGTTAATGGTATTTCAAATGTATATCAGTTTTTATACAAAATTATACGAAATATATGTTTTAGCCAATTTAGAGAGTAAAATTCATTTGGAGATTTACTAAGGGTTAATCGCTCAGTAAAATAATGTGCTGCTCTTGGAATTAATCCTCCATCATCCATTTTGCTCATCAGTGTTCCGCTATAATTACGCACTATTGTTCAACGTGACAACTTAGATAGTAACAACGAAGGCAATATAAACTGTAGATCACACATCTTGAAAATTATCTCCTCTGTTCGTACCCGTTAACTTTCAAAACCACTTATGTACCCGTCAATTTCGAAGACCACCGTACATATCTGTCAACTTCCAAGACCACTGTACATATCAGACAACTTCCAAGACCACCGTATATATCCATCAACTTCCACTACAACTGTACATACCAGACAACTTCCAAGACCACTGTACGTATCGGATAACTTCCAATACCACTTTACGTACACGTCAACTTCCAAGACCACTGTACTTACCCGTCAACTTCCAAGATCACTGTACGTACATGACAACTCTTATGCAGACAGCAAAAATAAAATAAAAACGACTGCAGTGGTGTCAGGAGAACTTTACATGTATTTGGTGGAACGGGATTTTCGTGATTCCAATTTCTTTGGTCATCTTTTTTTTCACAAACACAAGCGCCTCGATTTCTAAAAGTGACTGAAAGCTTGTGAAGTTTTGTTAGTGAGACTTTTCATTTTTAAGTCCTTATTTATTATATTATTAAAGGAAACGAAAGATATGGCCAACTTCACAGCTATGGATTTTTGAGTCGAAATTTTCCATTTTTGTAACCTATTTTGCTTGTGTGAGAGAAAAGCCACACTGGGCTATCTGTTGTGTCCACCGCGAAGACTCGAACCTCGGATTTTAGCGTTGTAAGTCCGTAGACTTTTGTAACTAAACTAGCGGCCTATACTTTGTGAATAAGGATGATGATCTGAAGTGACTTGGAAATAGTTTCGAAGCTAATGTGGTCCTAAATTCTCTAATGTGTGAATTTGTTTGCTTTCTTGAATACTGAAAGCTCTTTTCTTGGAAATGTGTTCTTTTGCCCTACGTCATTTCAGAAGTTTGATGTGTGAAGATCCCTTTTCTAAAAGAACAGTCACAAGTTCCTTCAGCCATGAGTCTACCTGTTGCAGCATTACTCTAACGAACTATCAGGAATTAACCCTGAACCAAACAGATAGGTGCTAAACTTTTGTCGGTGAGGCCAAGCTTTAAAAAGCTCCAGATTATCATAAGATAAAAATGGTGCACGTACACAACGAAGCTTACATGGAGTTTCAGTAAACCCACGAAATTATACTCATTTATTCTAATTGTTATTCTTCCCACTTCCACAGTTTTAGCTGGTGAGGGAAAGAACGTTCGTATTCTTACGCCTCTGTGTTCGTTTGTTAATTTTCCGTAAAAATTCTTTCTGAAGAAACTTTAGCGATAGAAGTCCTTTCTTAAATAAAACTAATTTATTCTTTCTCAATACAACTTTGCAATATACTTAATTTCCACAGTCACGCTATAACTTAAACAAACGCTATGATTCACAACGAATGATTCACGCGCTTGACTCAATTGTCCGTCTGTATCTCTGTCTGCAATTCAATTCCTTTGTTGCCGTCACTTCTTGGCGCCTTATATACAAGAATACCGCACATCTAGTAAACACTCGAGGCTTCACGAACGGACATGAATTTTCTAGAAGCTCATGACGTGTTACTAGCGTCACATGACTTCCGCTGTCGTAACAGTATATATATATATATGTCGCCATATATACGTATATTGATTATTGCTATTACATTGTTGATCAAACAATTTGTCTACAAATAAAGTAAATAAATAAAAACTATTCCTACACACACACACACACACACACGTATTTTATAACAAGCAAACTATGCTTTAAATTCATCTTCTTCTGTTGTGTATTCATTGTATTGCTCTAGTTAAAAATTACCTGTATTGTATAGGATATAATGGCTAAATAAATATTACTGATTATATTAATGTCTCCTATAAGTTATTTTCCAGAAAAATAAGTTCAACTTCAGTACTTTTAGATGGCCACCTTGTGTTCACATCCGTTTGTATTTGAAAGATATGACGCGCACAGCTGGAGTTTCTCACGATATATACGTAGGCCTACTGTCGTATCAAATGCATCTCCTACTTACATAATAAGTTGCCACAGAACGATGAAAATATTAAATTTTGCACCTAGAGAAATTTAGAAATCATTTGACTTAATTTGAAGACAACTGCTTACACGTTTTGTTGTTGTTATTTGTTTGTAGTTTCTGAAATAATTATTCAGCTCACGCGAAGTGCTTACATGGTTTTCTTCTGGACTTTCACGATGACAGAGCAGAACCACATTGTCAAGGTTAAACCACTACTGACTATAAAATGTATATAGATAAAAGTTTCAAACACCTGTTTTGATATAATTTAGTTTGATTTAACTCTTGTACAAACTAATGTGGTCCTAAATTCTCTAGTGTGGTAATTTTTCTGCTTTCTTGAATACTGAAAGCTCCTTTCTTGGAAATGACGTGTTTTTTTTTTGCTCTACGTCGTTTCAGAAGTTTGCTGTGTGATGATTCCTTTTCAAAAAGAGCAGTCACAAGTCACAAATAGAACACGGAATTTTACCTGACAAGTTCAAGTTTAAGTTCAAAATTGTATTTACTAGCGTTTTTAGTCGACACAAACAACAGGTTTGTTTTTGATACTTATTCTTTTTCACTCTCATCGTCTCGGAGCTTCTAATGCTAAAAATAGGGTTTCGACACCCGCAGTGGGTAGAATACGGATAGCTAGTTGTGTAGTTTTGTGCTTAAGAACAAACAAACTCATCTTAATTTATCAACATTTTTTGTAATCAACAAATGGTTTGATCCTTCAACAAGTAGCTCAACATAATCAGAATTAAATTAGCGTTGACTTGCATATGCTAAAATTATTATAATAACAACATTCCTAGATGAAATAAGTAGAATAACAAGCATGCCTCTTGTGTAGCATTTCACTTATAATACGCAGATATTATTTTTTTATATTAAAATGAACTTGGAGTATCATCACGTTTTAGTTCGAGTCGCTATGTTCGGCCATACTCGATCTGATGACTGTGCATTTTGTCAGTAGCCTTGTGGTGTAGTTTTCAATGCAATCTGTTGTAATGCTGTCATGTCCAAAGCTCACCACCCTCCCTCATGCTTTCCGTAATCTATCTAATGCACGAGAACGAAAGTTTCCCAGTGCTTGTTTCAACAGTCTGATTGCACAGAAATCCAAAGGCACTACAACCGGCAGCTTTATTAATATATCTTCGTATGGAATAGCATGAGTGCTCGTTTCATTCTCCAGCTGCTTGAGGTATTTTATCGTTGAACGGATATGTCATGGTAGCATTTTGTGTACACATGACTTGTTTGCTATTACAGATGGAGATATTTTTCCATTGTATTACGTATTGTTGCCTGTTGTCCAATGATCGTCTTGGAAAATTTTAATTTTCGATATCATCACATCTCTATGATCTAAGCATATGAGTATTTTGCTGTAGAAAGCGTTGTTACATACCTTTTCCAAAAGGTATCAATTTTCGGTGGCATCACACTACATGCCATGCCACTGAAACTTTATATTATATTGACCGTGATTGTCACATGGATTGCTTATTTGCATATTTAAAGTCGTTTAACATAACGTATCAATCCTCTTTATATGTATTTGTATACATATGTTAACGACCAGGTGAGAAACTTTCGTTTCAGAAGTGGGGGGAAGGGCATTCCTTGAAACTGGAGTATAAATGGGGTATTGTCTAAAAAAAGAAATAAAAAGGTTCTTTACTGAGTTATTTTTTCTTTGATTTCATCTTACACTAACGAAAAACAAGCAGTGTGTAAAATGAATTTAATATATATTATCTGTATCTCTGTTATGGTACATGTCTTGGCTGTTGAAGCAAGTGAAATGTCTATACATTAATTCCTTATTTCCTACAACTTATACAAATATTAATTTTGTGACCTGGATTTGTACAGTATAGTAATATCAATAATGGTCACCTTATTATAAAAATTTATGTTTTGGTATACAAATAAAATAACCATAACAATCATATCAAAAAAAAAAAAAAAATAGACGCATAAATGTACTTCCCTTTCGAAGAAAACACATTACAATGCAATTCTGAAAAACCTTATCATTCTCAATAAATCTCTTATTGTATAGTCAACTTTCAAACTGTTATTGCCAACCAGTAGATAACAAGAAGTTTCTTGTTGTTTTTTTAATTCCTGTGTTGGTTATTTCAAGCAATAAATTGCTGGCAGAGTGTATTATTTTCCAAATGATCAAGCTGTTCCTGATTAATGTGGCAAACTGCTACATTGTTCAGGCAACTTTGTCTCATAGAATAATGAAGCCAGGAATTCAGCCTTCTAAGAGCATTGAAGCTCCTCTCAGCTTCAGCAAAGGAGACAGGGACAACTAACAGAAACTTCACAAAGGCTTTGACCTGATCAAAAAAGGTCAAGGACCTCAGGCAGCATGTCCTTCCAAATGTTTGTAGCTTCAGTGCTGGGATTGTGGGTGTGTTTTGAGATAAACATGGCTAACTGCACATGTAATGAATTTCTGGTCAACTCTGGGTATTGGTCCACAATATTTTCTTTCTCTCCAATGATGAGGATTTTCTCCTTTTTTCAAGAGTCTTCAGGCCTTTCTGGTTGAAAAGGTCTCTGAACTATACATCTACAGTGTCTAGAAACTTGTACTTAGCTTTGTAGTACTCCAAAAGAGATGTTGGCGCATATGCAACGACCTCACCAGTAAAGTGCTTGGGTGGTGTTTTTCATTTGTGGCATTTGAATTGGCTGGGTACTCAGGAATTGATTAATCCTGTTGCTTTACCGTATGCTTTGCTAAAGCTTTCCTTTGTTTGTTTGTTTTTCTTGAAGATAGGTTTTAACACACTCCACTGCAGCAAGCATTTCTGCAATTGTTTGTATTCTCTTTTGCAAAGAGATGTTCAAGAACTCCAATTTCTCCATCATTTCAGTAGTTAGGACTGTTTTCCCTCTTCTAAATCTTTCCACGAATCAATTTGCTTTAGTTGCACTGGATGAAGCCATATCTTCCAAACTAAGCTTTTACTGGCTGAGCACTGACTGAATGGCTTGGGTAAACAGCCCACCTTGTGGGGCACAGCAGTTTCAAAGTATTGTAGGATCCACCTTTAGACTTTGCTAGTGACTAGAACATTACCTCGAATTTCCTCAATTCTCCAAACAAGCGTCCCAACTCGTGTACCCATTGCAAAGAATCCGAATCACAGGAAAGGTCTGTACAAGCTGTCTGAGTAATGAGAATTACGTAATGTAGACAACAATGGATATAAAAACTAGTGGATGTTCTTTTCCAAGAAAAGCTGTGCACCAAAGTATTGGCCCAAAATATTTGCAGTACCATCATATGTTTGCCCACAAAAATCAGAAATGGGTAGATTGAGGAGCAGTAAGACATTAGTGGCAACTTTAGATATTCTTTCTCCTGTTGTTGAAGACATTTTATAAAGACCTACAAACTCTTCGTGAAGTATCATATCCTGAACCACATAGTGGAAGCAGATTGTCTCTTGTTCATAATATATTGTGTTCCATCAATGATCACTGAACATTGCAGCAGTGGCAGAGAACTGATTTGTTTGCAATATTTCTCGCAATAGAATTGCCCATTAAACTCAGGATCCCATTTGGATTTTTAGGGCAGGTATAATCCTGATTACATGTCAACCACATACAGAGTTTGGATCATCCTCTGATCTCAACTTCAGCAGCTAGCTTAGATTTCCCTCCTTTTCCTTATGTCCTGCAAAAGCCAACCTTTGGCATGCCAAAAACTGCACTGTGCTTACAGTCTTCAACAGGCAAGATTTTGTCTCTTGTTGCTGTGACGCTGAAGCAATAGAGAGCTAGGTTTCTATTGGTCTTGCCTCCTGAACACGAGTTGTCACTACTACCTTAAGCGATTGACAATCAGCATGCTTTGCAAAGCTCTCTAAGCTTTCTTCCAATTTCTAAATCCTGAGGATACAAACACAGGATCTGCATTTTTGGTGAGTGTTTTGCGTTTTGCCTCTGAAAGCTTTTGTACAGTAAAAGCACAACACACCTTTCAAACAAGGACTGTAGTGGAGCTAGGAATAATCGTTAAACCATTTCTCCTGAAAATGGAGGGTCCTATTTGTCAATGTTTGGTCTATAATGAACTTTCGGTTTGGGTAATGTTGGGTATTTCCAAGGTCATCTCTTTCTACCCCTCCTAACTCTGTGGCTTCTGTCTCAAATGCATCTGTGGTGGGCAGATGTTGATATTAAGCTGATAATTCTCTCCTTATCACTAGCCCTCCTGCCTTCACACACACACACACACACTCTCTCTTTCTCTGTGGTATTGCTGCTCACACCTGTCTACTGCGGCATCTCCTCCTACAATAAACGTGACAGCAAAAATACCACATTCATATATTACAGTAAACTCCTTAACACCTCTTTTTAAATTACCTTAGAAATGGGATTCTTATTTTACATACAGGTATGTAAAACTGAATGAAATAATAATATAATTCATATGAAGAAGAAGATGAGAAAGAATATAATTATAGCGAGATACTTCTTTAAAATAGTTTTACAGACTCTGTTTGAAATTAAGATATTTCTATCTAGGTAAAATGATGTTTTGTCGTGAAAGATGTCGACATATTATAAAATAAGAACTGATAGAAAAAAAGTCCTAAATACAATTATTTAGTATGTTTAATGATTTTAAAAGGGATGGTAATGGTGTGATATTTGTGCCTGTGGTTAGAAATTTATCTTATCAAAAACAAATCAATCAACACTTAAACTGCAGTGCTTTGCTTTCAAAAAATACCTTATGTCCATTTTTTCTTCTTTGCTGCTTTGGACATTGTTGGTAACTTTTGTAAACTAAAAACATATTTAATTTCTAAGATGGCTAACTCTTGGTCTACTCAACAGTATTTTGGTGGCCTAGTAAAAAATGATATATATAAGGTAACCATTTATTTATACATTTCTGCTTTATAATCAAAAACTTATAAATATTAACCATGTTCCCAGATTGAATTTCCTTAAGATTTAACAAAGGGGAAAAAAAGGATATTTAATTATATTGAGTAAACTACACATGCAGCTAAAAAAAACTAAAGAACACATCGTCACCTAAACGTACACTTTTTGTACAGAAACAAAAACAAAATCAACTAAATAAAGAGTTATTAATGTACTACCTGTTTTTCACAAAACAGCTATCTAAACGAGTTCCTAACTCACCAAAATCGAAAAGAAACATATCCTGTTACTTTACTAACTCTTACATTAGCATCATGAAGATTTACAACATCTGTGAACATAAGAGCTTGTTAACTGTTTAATCTTAGCACTAAATCATTTCACCAATTCTTTAAGTTCTTAGCATGTCTGAGTTTCTTATTGCATATACATTTCGACTCATTCTATTATCGTGCTTCACATATTCATTTCACTTTGTTGAGATTATGTTTAAATAATACCAGGTGTAAGACTTTCCAAAGTTCAAAAAAGAATAGTAAGTTTATTTATTTACATCCACAATGGTCAATCACATAGAAATCCTTCCTTTCTACAACAAATCGAACAATATGTTTTTGACAATAACTTTGTACTTATACGATTTTATTCCTTTATGTCTTAATACATGAATGGTTTAATGTTTTAATGGTCAAAAAACTGTATTTGTTTCCTGACTGTAAATAAGCTCTAACCACACTGAATTACGCGACAACAAACTCATAACCAAAACAAGAACAAAAACAAAACTAAGGCTAGATTTCTTTAAAAATAAACAAAAATAAGAATATACATTTATTTTCAAAAAAACTATAATTTGGCTCCTACAGTGAGTTTTCTAATAAGTTTTAAAATATCTTTAATTCGTTGTTTTACACTAAAGTTCGTTTGTTTGTAATTAAGCACAGAACTACACAATGGACTATCTGTGCTCTGCCCACAACTGGCATCGAAATCCGGTTTCTAGAGTTGTAAGTCTGCAAACATACCACTGTGCCACTGGGGGGCCTAACAATAAAGAGAACCATTTTTTCACATTTATATCCTCTTGTCCACACAGATATTATTTAAGTCTTACAACAGTGAAATCATGGACATAATTTAACTAACTTTATCGGTATTTCAAAACCATACATTTAGCTTGCTAAGACAGATGATTCTAACTTCTTCTTCCTTAGCTGCCTATGACCAATTGCCTGACTGTATTTCAAACCGTCACACAAGCTGCGTCAAGATTGAGACAGTTGCAATATTACGTGAGTATCCGCATGGTCCTAGTGCAGACAACTGGTTTTACGCAAAACTAATGGAGTGGAAAATAATTCAGCCGAAAAATAGCATATCCCCATTTTTCAAAAAAATGGAGGGATGGGTGATTTGCCACACTTCAAAAATAGGACATGTCCCTTCCCCCGTCATTTATGTCTATATTAATGACACAATGTTCTTACCAATACCAGTGCGAAAGTAATCGTTTTAGAGGAACAAATATCAAGAATATATTGTTACTTATCTGCTTGTTTCATAATTTCCGATTAAAATTCTTTCCGAATGACTTCAGCGATACAAGTCCCTTCTTGATTAAACTAGTTTATTCTTTCTCGTCACAAACTTTGTAATACACTTAATTTCCACAGTCACTTTAAACTTAACAACCTTTATAACACACGCTAAAAATCACAGTGATTCACACACTTTACTTAAGGTGCCTACTGTTCGCTTGACTCAGTTATCTCTATCTTCAATCTATCTGCCTATCTCTGCAATTCTAGATTTTTCGCTGGATTTATTTGCCGGGCTTTTATGCTAAAAACGAGGGCGTCTAGAACAAACTAGAGTTGCCAGGAAAATTCATGATCCTTCGAGAAACTCCAGCGCGCATGCTCCCAGCGTTGCGTGACTTCCGCTGTCGTAACAATATTGATCATCACTAGCCTTAAGTATTGTTGTAGACTATGTTTTTATTTTAGACGTTTGTATTGCTGTTTGATCAAAGGGAGAATTGATGTCATGTAATAAGCGTTAAACTTAAGGTCTACATTTTTTTTCTAAAATCTTAGGGTACTTTGAGCTAATTATATATGGCGAGTTAGTCAGTTCATTATTTAGCCATTCCATCTACTGCTGTCAGCCAGTTAGTTCATTGCTATAAATTTTGAATTTGTGTCTGTGGCGAAATACACAGAGATACACCATTAGCAAATAAGTGAAACTTATATTTAAATGTCGTTTATTTGTGAAGTTAGGCGTATCGCTAGTTATGTAATACCATAGAACTTGTAGTTGAATAAGTAACATGCTTGTTTTATGACTAAGTAGACTGAATGTGCATTCTTTTTTCTTCTTCAAATAATACAAAAGAATTCACTCAACAGTAGACACATTACATGAGTATGATGTCAATCAAATTCACTATTCTGAGTATTCAATATCATAAATAAGATTAGCCTAGAGTATGTTAAAGATAACTCTAAATCACTGAGCTGAAAAATAATCATGTATACCAGTATTATCTGGTATTCTACAAAGAAAAACATTGTGTAAATAGAAACTATAAAAATGTAATGATATTGTTACGACAGCGGGGGTCACGTGACTCTGGTAACACGTCATATTCTCGAACGTTCACGTCCCTTCCTGAAGTCTCGAGAGGCTACTAGATATGAGGTAGTCTTCTATATATAAGCCGCCAAGAAGTGACGGCTACAATGTGTAATTGACAGTTGAGTCGAGCACGTGAGACGTTCGTTGTGAGTTATAGCGTTTGTTATAGCGCGACTGTGGAAATTAAGTGTATTGCAAAGTTGTATTCAGAAAGAATAAACCAGTGTTATTTAAGAAAGGACTTGTATCGATAAAGTTTCATCGG